>NC_035448.2:106593883-106864155 GCF_002127325.2 Helianthus annuus
CTTACTTCATCTAAATTCCTGCATGGTGTCATAACAAGATCATCATAGAATAATGAATCCTTAAGCAGTCCCATTTTGAAGGCTTCAACAGCCGTAGCCATATCCAAGTTGGGAATGTCCAAGGATTCTTTACTAAATTTAGTTATATAATCCCTTAATGATTCATTATGATTTTGAGTTATCCTGTACAAATCGCTAGTTAATTTTTCAAATTTTCTACTACAAGAGAATTGGTTATTGAATAAATTAACTAAATTAGCAAATGAAGTAATAGAGTAGGGGGGAAGACTTAGCAGCCACTTAAGAGCTGATCCTGTAAGAGTGGATCCAAATCCTTTACATAGGCATGCTTCCTTCAACTTTTCTGGGATAGGATTGATCTCCATCCTCTCCCTGTATTGTGCTATATGCTCCTCTGGATCCGTTGTGCCATCATACAGCTTCATGGTAGGGATATGGAACCTTTTGGGTACCTCTGCATCACAAATTGGTGGTGCAAAGCGAGATACCTTGTGGCTTCCATCTGCAATCTCTGGGATAGGCTTGACTACCCCTGGAACACTCGAGATCATATCTTTTAGCTTCTGCAACTCCCTGGCCATAGCATGATCGGTACCTGTATCCTGCATGAATCCATGGTTAGTGGTAGGATAATTATTTAAAGTGTTACCTCCTATTGGGTTCAAGTTAGGGAATCCATATTGCTGGGATTCTAGAACAACGGAGGGACCAGTGGAAGCAATGGTCTGCATTGGAATGAAGTCCCCTTGATGGACATCTAGACTTCCTGTTTGCAGATTTTTTAGGGATCCTGGTATCTGGAAGGATCCTGGTGTCTGGGATGATCCTGGAACGAAGGAGGATCCTTGAACCTGGGATGATCCTGGAACAAAGGAGGATCCTTGAACCTGGGATGATCCTGGAACAAAGGAGGATCCTTGGCCCTGGAATGATCCTGGAATAAAGTAGGATCCTTGAAACTGCTGTGTCTCCGGACAGGCTCCCGAATTCCTGAAGGATCCCATGTATTGAGGATAGGATCCTACAGGCTGAAAATGTGAGCCTGATGTCTGAGTCATTGCTGCCGAGTTGAGATGTGATCCTCTTGACTCCCCTATGATTTGCACGTCCGGGATCCCTGATGGCTGGGAAGTGATCATTGGAGTATCAAAGCTCAAGGATTTGGGCATCAGTGGAGAATGATCCTCTGCCGCTTTCTTTTGTCTTTTGAGATCTCCAATTTCCCTGAGGATCCTTTCGTTAGTTTCATCTTGCCGCTGCATACGATCCTTCATCTGCAAAATTAAAGCAAATACATCACTAGTACTGGGAATAGAAGAATTCATAGCAGAAGAAGATAGAGGTTTAGAGAAAGTGGGAGTTGATCTCTTCTCAGTATTTTTCTGAGATCCTGCCGGTGGAGGAGGCAAGGTGATCTGTGATGAGGTGGTTGCAGACATCGCCGTGGATGTGTTCTTCAATGATGAAGCCATGTAACTCTTTCAAATGATTTCGAACAAAAGATTTTCTTATGAATGAAGCACCAATTGCCCCACGGTGGGCGCCAAACTGTTTTGGTCAAAAATCACACAAGGATAATGTAACCAAACTTTATGTAAACGGGGTATGATGCTTGGTTAATTATGAAAGTAAAGGATCACTTCTGTGATAAAAGATGCAAAGACACAATGATTTATACGAGGAAAAAGCCTTTGATCAATGTATGATCTCCGGCATAAAAAACCTCGGGTGATGGCAACTACCGATCACCAATTTCAATATAATGAAAATATGATTACAACTTTGGATGATAATGAGCTGAGTACAAGGATCACTATTGCTTTTGGTGTCTAAGTGTGTGAGAGTTGCGTTGTACGTCGTGTGTCCCCTTCCAAATGATGGAGAAGTGGTATTTATACATGTGTAGGTGACCTATTTTAGGTAAAAGGACTAATTATCAGCTCATTACCCCTTTAGAAATAAAGACAATCTAGCCTAAATAGCCGCTCATAAATCAAGCCTAGTTTCCATATCCTGTGCAACGTCTATCTTCAATTATGCTCTTGCCATAATTGTGAAGACGCGTCCCTGGATCATGATGCCTAGAGCGTATCCTGCTAGATGTTCCTGCAAAACAATATTGTATTAAGTGGAAGTGGCCGTTAGTATGAGGATCACCATAATGTCCCATGATCCTGATCCTGAAGTCCTGCTGAGGATCACTGTCTGCCAAAGAAACAAGGATCACTGGTTAGGATCATGTGTAAGGATCACCTATAATAAAAATCCAGCCCTAACAGTTATGACACCATGCAGGAACCTAGATGAAGTAAGAACTCGGGCACTCAGGTTCATCCGGCTAGAGGATGACAAGAGGATCCAGGAGAGACAAGCAGGATCCTCAAAGCAAGAAAAGCAAGGATCCTCTTTCAAAAGCAACAGATTCAAATCCTACAATAGGAATGACAACCAGAACGTGCATGCCGTTGACCAAGAAGAGGATGATGAGGATTATCCTTCGATTTCTGAATATTGTTTTTCCGTTGATAATCATGAACTAATCCTTGCAATGCAAAATCTAGGAGAAAAAGCCAGATGGCCCAGAAAAAACGACAAACCAACTGGAACTAAAGACAAATCGAAGTGGTGTGCATACCACGAGGATTTTGGGCATTTAACTGAAGAATGTATCGCATTAAGAAAGGAAATTGGATATCTGCTAAGCAAGGGGCATCTAAAAGAGTTGTTGGGAAGAAAAAAGCAAAGGACTCAGGATCCTGAGAGGATCCCTGAGAAAGCTCCAGCTCCTCCGGCAGATGCACAAGTAATCAACTTTATTTCTGGAGGATCAGACATATGTGGTACATCCTTCTCGGCAGCTAAAAGGCATGCAAAGGAAGCTAAAATGGATAACGGAGAAAGACCTATTCGAACATCAAGTGTCTCGAAAGGAAAAGTTATAACCTTTGATGAGGATGATAGAATTAACATCCAGGATCCTCATCATGATAGTCTAGTCATCACTCTCTTTATCTCTAACCATTTTGTCCGCATGATCCTTATTGACGGAGGAAGCTCAGTAAATATTATCCAGCTTGATGTTCTGAAGAAGATGGGTATCCCTGAATCAGATATCACACCAAGATCCTCCGTACTTGTGGGATTCAGTGGCGAAACTAAGAAAACCCTGGGGGACATCAAACTCCCAATTTATGTGGAAGGATTACATAATTATCAAAACTTTTGTGTTATTGACTGTTTGTCTTGTTGTAATGTTATCCTTGGCAGACCCTGGATACATGATATGAAGGCAGTCCCATCCACCTACCATCAATGTTTGAAGCTCCCTAGCCCATGGGGAATAATCAAGATCGACAGTGATCAGCAGGAGGCTAAGGATTGTTACACCTCGTCAATGAAACCAGCCTCGAAGCCAAGGGAGCAATAGCAATTACAGTATCCTCCAAGGGATGTCTTGGAGGCAAGAGAACAGGATGTGGACGAAATCCTTTTGGATCCTAATGATCCTGAATCAAAAATTTATATAGGATCAGGGATCCTTGGCAAGATGAAAGAAGACCTAGTATCCTTCCTCAAAAGAAGAAAGTCTACCTTTGCATGGAAACATGAGGATATGACAGGTATATCTAAGGATATTATAACTCATAAACTTGGCATTGACAGGTCAATCAAACCAATCCATCAAAAACGGAGGAAGTTTGCACCGGAAAGAAATGCCATTATCCAGGAAGAAGTAGAAAGATTACTTCGAGCAGGTATGATTAGAGAGGTAAAATATCCAAAATGGCTAGCCAATGTGGTTGTTGTTCAAAAGAAAAGCGGAAAGTGGAGGGTATGTGTCGATTTCACTGATCTAAATAAGGCATGTCCCAAGGATCCTTTCCCATTATCCCACATTGACTCCATGGTGGATGCAACGGCGGGTCATGAACTATTAACCTTTATGGATGCATCATCTGGATTCCAACAAATTCAGATGGAACCATCTGACCAGGAGGATACGGCTTTTATGACCCCAACCGGTTTATATTGTTATATTGCTATGCCCTTTGGATTAAGAAATGCAGGTGCAACATATCAAAGGCTGGTGAATATGATGTTCAAAGATCAAATTGGACAAACTATGGAAGTATACATAGACGATATGGTAGTAAAGTCAAAGAAAGCTGAGGATCTCCTAAGGGACTTGGAGGAAGCATTTGATATCCTTGATAATTATAACATGAAGCTTAACCCTTAAAAATGTCACTTTGGTGTTAAAGCAGGCAAATTCTTAGGATATATGGTTACTCAGAGGGGCATTGAAGCAAGCCCGGAACAAATCAAAGCATTGGTGAATATCAAATCCCCTACCAACGCTAAGGATGTGCAAAGGCTAACAGGCAGGATAGCAGCTCTAAACAGATTTATGTCCAAATCCTCAGAAAGGTGTAAAGAATTCTATGATATCCTAAGAAAGAACAAGAAATTTGAGTGGACTGAAAAGCATGAGAATGCTTTACAAGCCCTCAAAGAATACATGTCCTCAGCTCCAGCATTGATGAAACCAGAAAAGGGAGATGTGTTATCCTTATATCTGGCGGTATCCTCAAAAGCAGAAACCAGAGATGTCCGGAAGAATGGCTAAGTGGGCAGTAAAGCTTAGTGCCCATGATATAAGATATGAGCCTAGAACAGCCATTAAATCTCAAGCACTAGCCGACTTTGTGGCTGATTTCAGTAGTGATCTACAAAAGGAAGCAGAATTGGAGGTCCAGCAGCTGGATGAGACAAAGGATCCTTGGGTACTACATACTGACGATTCCTCAAATGTCAAAGGCACAGGGCTTGGTATACTACTAAAATCGCCACAGGGGGACATAATACCCCATTCCGTAGCTTGTGAGTTCCAAGCCACTAATAATGAGGCTGAATATGAAGCCTTAATCACTGGCTTACAAATTGCTAAGCATATGGGGATCAGGTATCTTGAGGTATATGTAGATTCATTGTTAATTACTAACCACTTTAATGGATCCTATGCTGTGAAAGGTGAAAAACTAACCAAATATCTAGAGATAGTCAAAGAATTGGCACTCTCCTTTGTTTCTTTCAGTTTGTCACAGGTACCAAGGGAGGAAAATACAGAAGCTGATGCATTGGCCAATCTAGGATCATCTTTGAAGATCCCAGAGAATATAAGTATCCCCATCATCCATATCCTGGCTCCTGCTATTGAAAAACAGGTGGCCATGGAAATAGAAGAGGATACTGCAATGATCCCTAGCGAGGATACTCAATCTTATTCAGGATCATGGATCTCACCAATCATGAGATACTTACAAAACGGGGAGATTCCTATGGGAGAAAATCCTAGGGCTTTCAGGATTAAGGTATCTCAATTCACAATCTTAAATAATGTGTTATATAAGCGATCTCTTGCAGGACCATATTTAAGATGTATTGAGGATCCTGAAATTCAAGAAGTGTTAAAAGACTTCCATGAAGGAGATTGTGGAAACCACACTGGGGGCAGGGCATTGTTCTCAAGGATCCTTAGGACAGGATACTATTGGCCAACTATGAAGAGGGATGCTGTGGAATATGCTAGGAAGTGTGATCCTTGTCAAAGACACAGCAATATCCTTCATCAGCCGGCTGAATTTCTACATCCTATACCATCCTCTTGGCCATTCATGAGATGGGGGATGGATATAGTTGGCAAGCTCCCTAAGGCACCTGGTGGAAAAGTATTCATGCTTGCCATGACTGACTACTTCTCCAAGTGGATAGAGGCCGAAGCCTTTGCCCAAGTCAGAGAAAAGGAAGTGATATCCTTTATTAAAAGAAACATTATAACTAGATTTGGCATTCCTTCTGAAATTGTATGTGATAATGGTTCCCAATTTATTGGGAGCAGGACTACTAACTTTTGTGACAGTTGGGGGATTAAGATGATAACATCAACACCAGTCCACCCACAAGCCAATGGCCAAGCAGAATCATCCAACAAGATCATCATCAACAATCTGAAGAAGAAACTTGGATCCAAGAAGGGGAAATGGGCAGAGGAATTGCCTTATGTGCTTTGGGCTGACAGGACAACTCCCAAGAATGCTACTGGTCAAACACCCTTCTCTTTGGTGTTTGGGGCAGAAGCAGTGATCCCAACAGAAATGGTGGTTCCAACTGCTAGAACAAGTACCCATGATCCTGAAGAGAATGCTGCAAACTTGGCTCAGGATTTGGATACTATTGAAGAAATCAGGGATCTGGCTAGGATAAGGATGGCTAGCTACCAACAAAGAATAGCTGGTGCTTACAACAAAAATGTCAGAATAAGGAAATTCCAAGTGGGGGATATGGTATTGAGAAAAGCATTCCAAAATACCATCAATCCTGCTGACGGGAAGTTATCACCAAAGTGGGAAGGCCCTTACTTGATTGAAGCTGAAGCAGGAAAAGGGGCATATAGATTGCTAACCATGGAAGGAAATTTGTTACCTAGAGCCTGGAATGCTGTTCACTTAAAGAAATATTTCATGTGAACAGGATCCTCCTGGCACATATGATCCTTACATTGAAAGCATCCTCGAAGGATCCTGATAATGTCAATGATCCTTACTCTGGTAATATCCTAATCCTAAACTATTCCATTTTCTTATTTTTACCAAAGGATAAGGATCATGTATCCTTCATCCTCTCACGAGAATTTGAGTTTTGATAGTCCAGGTATCCTCAGCATATTATTGATAGTCTTCAAAAGCATCTCAGATCCTTGGGTTCAACCCCAGTTATCCTTGGGCTTATCCCCAGTTTTCGCCTGTAGCGCACGATGATCCTGGTATAGTTCATGTCTTTGGGACCAATACCCACTCCAGGGGCTGATAACCTCAGCGTACTGGCTATACCTAGGATCCTACGTATAATGGTAGACGTACCATACATCCGTTCCTAAGGTTTCTAACGTTTTCACGTTAGCTAAGGTTTTGGCATTTTCATGTCACTAAGTTTGGATAGTCGCCAGTAAGGGCCATACTCCAGTTTACATACGATCCTTGGGCTTGTCCCCAGTTATCCTTTGGGCTTGTCCCCAGTTATCCTTCGGGCTTGTCCCCAGTGATCCTATGGGCTTGTCCCCAGTTATCCTTTGGGCTTGTCCCCAGTTACTAACTTGTCTTTTATATTGGCTTAGTCCCAAGTTATGTTCTATTTTTCAGGTTTTCGAAGTTAAAACAATTAAGGATCCTTAATCCTTATTATCCATTAAAATTTCATTCACGGTTATCCTGATTAAAGGTTAGGATCCTAGCTTGGATTCTCAGGTATGATCCTTAACTGTTTTTAATCCTATTTATTGTTTCTTTATGCTAACCCTTGAAATTTGACAACTAAACCTGTGACCCTTAAAATATGTACTACTTTTTGGGATTTTTCAACTATAGGATATTTGATCAAGGATCATATCCTAAATGTTTTCAATCTGACTTATTCAAAATTACTTATTCAATAAATGTACACCAAAACAATGGGGAATTAAAGGAACAAAAAGGATAATAACACAAGATAAGCGACAAAAGTTTAAGATTTTATTTATAAACGAAAGGAGTAACCCTTCAAAGGTTGTCAAAATTACCTACCCCGAGCATCTACCAGCAATACGTGGCCCGTCCGCTGGGGTAGGTAAAGGGTGTCCATGATAATAGGTTCAAAAGTTATGCAGGGATATAAAGGCGGCAGGATCACAATGGCTTCATCCCCCAAACAGAGGATCCCTCCACCATTTGCAATCCTACCTATTGTCTGAAGGATCCTGGATCCCTAATCCTTAAACTATTGTTCAAAGTTAGAAACCATCATTGTTTAAAACATCACAACCACAAAAGAAACCACTACCAAAATTAAAAAATTGGGCTCCGGCTATGTCTAGAAGTTTCCTTCATCGCCCAATTCTGCAGCTCAAACCTTCGCTGCACCATCACCACCAGCTCCACTTGCTTCCCCCTGATCCTTGCCAGCATCACCACCTTCAAGCATTGGGATCTCCTCAGCCTCCTCATCATCCTCCAACTCTGCCAGCCTCGCCTTCCAGCCCTCCACGTCCCATGTGCTCTTGTCGAAGGAAGGATCCTGAGCCTCCGCAGCCATCTGCAACTGGATCTTGTACATGGTTATCGCAGCAGAGACCTTGGCATCCTGGGTGATATCATGCTTCTCATAATCGAAGTTGATCACCATTTTGGCAGCTTCATCCTTGGTAGCCCGAAGCTCCTTCTCAAGATCAGCAATCTTGAGATCCTTCAGCACACCCATTTGTTGGAGGTCAGCGATTTGGCGGTCTTGATCCTCAACGTGGCCAATATAAGTTTCTATTTCAGCAAATTTCTGCAAAAAGGGAAAAGGGTAAGCCCAGGACCAGGTGATCCTCAAACGAGCAGGATATTCAAGCAGGATATACAAGCAGGGGCAGTGATCCTTACCTCATTGACGTAATCAAGAAACTGTTGGCGGAGCAGGGGAAATCCTTGGAGACCCTCAGCATCAGAGGTTTTCCTCTTCTTTCCTCCCTTCCCTCTCACAGGTGCCTGGGGGACAGAGGTACTCGGGCTGGCAGGATTCTTCCTCCTTGAAGGTTTGACGTTGGACAGATCTTCAACGCCAAATTTTGAAGCAGACTTAGCAGATTTTCCAGCGCCTACACAACCAAAATAAGATAAGTATTCTAACTAATTTAGAAATCCTACATAGAACTACTTTTTAATAAGGATACTTACTTGACATTGTGGCAGATGCGGAGGATACTTCCTGTGAATCTTGGGTGGCAACTTGAAAACTTCTAATCTCGGGATCAAGCTTCTTGAAGGCTAAAACTCTCTCTTTTGCAGCAGGAGTCAACTTGAGATGAGCAACGGATATGGCTGCACAAAAAACAAAGAAAATATTAGTGACCCTTATCCTAAGGAACAAATCTTATGGTGATCCTTCCAGGATCCTCTATCCTACCATGAGTAGCCCACTCCTTGGGCAGATCCTTCCCATCAGGGATGGTATCCCTCCTAACAAAAAAGAACCGACGCTTCCAGTTTGTGTCGTTCTTGGTGACCTTGAGAACAGGGTGATCCTCTCCAGCTTTCCGCTTAAACAGATACCGATGGGATCCAAACGTTGTGAGATCATACATCTCAGCCAGCTCCGCCATTCCTAAGTCAATCCCTTCCTGCTCAATGATCCTTTCAAGGGTATATAAAACCCTCCAGATCATTGGCATGGCCTGGATGTAGGAGATGCCGGTGAGGGAAAAGAAGGACTGGGTGAATTGAGGGAAAGGATATGAATATCCTATCAAGAACGGAGTAACAGGAAAGGCTACCCAAGTATCAGAGATGAAGTCACTTAAAGCAGTGGGAGTAAAAGACTTGAAGATGGCGTTCGCCGGAAAACAGTGACGGATTCTGTCGATGTGAGCATCGGTAAAACAGCACCTCTCGGTGGGAGAATCTTTGATGATCCCTTGACCCTTCAAGGGGCTGTTCTTCTTAGGATCCTTATGAGGAGAGTTCCGGAGCAACATCTTTGCAGAATGATAAACAAAGAAACAAAGAAACAGAGAAACAGAGTAAGAGAAGGGATAAAAAGAAAGAGAGATACCTGATTGATCTTCGGACGAGAATATAAAGGGAGTTTCTCTTGAATTTAAATGCAAATTGATCCTATCTCTAACTCCTATTTATAATGATGATCTGCAGGGCTGTCACTTCTGTGACGTAAGATGTGCAACGGCTAGTCCGTCTTCAACGGCTAGTTATCCGATTAACTTGTTGCGGATAAGATCAAACAAAATATAACCCGTTTATTTACAATATTACTCCTTATATTTTGGGGGCAATTGTTAGGGCTGGATTTTTATGACTTATGATCCTTACATATGATCCTAACCAGTGATCCTTATTTCTTTGGCAGATAGTGATCCTCAGAAGAGTTCCAGGATCAGGATCACGGACCATCACAGGGATCCTCATACTAACAGTTGTTTTCATTGGATTTAATGTTATCTTGCAGGAATGTCTGGCAGGATCCGCTCTTAGCAACGTAAACAAGGGACTCGTCTTTACAACTTTGGCATATGCTTAATCAGAGATGAACGTTGTGGACGATATGGAAACTCAGCATAATTTAAGGGCGATAATTTAGGCTAGATTTACTTTTATTCCTAAAGGGGTAACGAGCTAATAGTTAGTCTATTTACCTAAAATAGGGCCACTCACACTTGTATAAATAGCTCTCTTCCACATTCGGAAGACACAACACACTTCCCTCACGCTTTGACACACGATACTATAGTGATCCTTGTACTTAGCTCGTTACCATCCGAAGTTGTAACCTTTATTTGTTATATTGAAGTTTGGTGATCGGTAGTTTCCATCACCCGAGGTTTTTTATGCCGGAGATCATTCATTGATCAAGGGCTTTTTCCTCGTATAAATCCTTGTGTCACTTGTGCATTTTATATTTAAGTGATCCTTCACTTTGTTCATCATACCAAGCATCATTCCCCGTTTACATAAAGTTTGGTTGCATTATCCTTGTGTGATTTTTGACCAAAACAACTACTAAAATCTGCCACAAAGTCAGCTAAGGCTTGCGATTTGATGGCAGTCCTTGGTTCATATCTTATATCATAAGCACTAAGCTTCACCGCCCATTTAGCCATCCTTCCTGACATTTCAGGTTTCCTGAGAACATTCTTAATTGGAAAGTTAGTCTTAACAATTATGGCATGAGTTTCAAAATAATGTCTTAATTTAGTAGATGCCATAATCAAAGCAAGGATAAGTTTTTCTAAATGTGAATACCTGGATTCAGCATCAAGCAAACTCTTACTTACATAATAGACAGGATGTTGTATACCTTCGTGATCCTTAACAAGGACTGCACTTACTGCTTTGGAAGAGACTGCCAAATATAAGGATAATATATCCCATTTTTCTGGTTTCATCAAGGCAGGAGCTGAGGATAGGTAATCCTTAAGGGCTTTGAGAGCATTTTCATGCTTTTCAGTCCACTCGAATTTCTTGTTCTTTCTGAAAATGTCATAGAATTCCTTGCACTTTTCTGATGACTTAGATATGAACCTATTCAAGGCTGCGATCCTCCTGGTCAATCTTTGCACATCCTTTGCATTGGCAGGAGATTTTATGTTCACAATTGCCTTAATTTGCTCTGGACTTGCCTCAATGCCTCTTTTTGTTACCATATAGCCTAGGAATTTACCTGCTTTAACACCAAAGTGACACTTGGAAGGATTTAGTTTCATATTAAATTTATCAAGGATATCGAATGCTTCCTCCAAGTCTCTAAGGTGATCCTCAGTTTTCTTGGACTTAACCACCATGTCATCTATATAGACCTCCATAGTGTGTCCAATTTGTTCCTTAAACATCATATTGACTAGCCTTTGATAAGTAGCACCTGCATTTCTTAGTCCAAACGGCATAGCAATATAACAATATATACCAGTTGGGGTCATAAAGGCTGTATCATCTTGATCAGATGGTTCCATCTGAATTTGCTGAAATCCAAATGAAGCATCCATAAAAGTCAACAACTCATGACCCGCGGTAGCATCCACCATGGAGTCAATGTGAGGTAATGGGAAAGGATCCTTGGGACATGCCTTGTTTAAATCAGTGAAATCGACACATACCCTCCACTTTCCATTTTTCTTTTGAATAACAACCACATTGGCTAACCATCTTGGATACTTAACCTCTCTAATCATACCTGCTCGGAGTAGTTTATCTACCTCATCCTGGATAATGGCATTCCTCTCAGGTGCAAACTTCCTCCTCTTTTGATGTATGTGTTTGAATGACCTGTCAATGCCAAGTTTATGAGTAATTATATCTTTAGAAATACCTGTCATGTCTTCATGCTTCCAGGCAAAGGTAGTTTTTCTCTTCCTTAGAAAAGATATTAGATCCTGTTCGATGTTATTGAGGATCCCTGATCCTATGAAGATCTTGGATTCAGGATCCTGAGGATCCATAAGGATATCTTTCACGTCTTATTCTCTTGCCTCAAGGATTTCTCTTGGAGGATGCTTTAATTGCTATTGCTCCCTGGGTCTTGAGGCTGGTTTCATTGATGATGTGTAGCAATTCTTGGCTTCTTGTTGATCACTCTCAATCTTCACCACCCCCATGGACTAGGAAGCTTTACACATTGGTGATATGTAGATGAGACTGTCTTCATGTCATGTATCCGTGGCCTGCCAAGGATAGCATTGCAACAGGATAAGAAATCTATAACACAAAATTTTTTATAAGAATGAAGACCCTCTATGTAGATGGGAATTTTAATGTCCCCCAATGTGTTCTTGGTTTCTCCTCTGAATCCCACAAGAACTGAGGATCTTGGCACAATATCTGATTCAGGTATGTTCATCTTCTTGAGGACATCAAGCTGAATGATGTTTACAGAGCTTCCACCATCTATCAAGATCCTGCGAACAAAATGGTTAGATATAAATAGGGTAATAACAAGACCATCATGATGAGGATCCTGGACATCAACTCGATCATCCTCATCAAAAGTTATAACTTTTTCCTGTGTAACTATAGAGGTTTGAATGGGTCTATCCCCATTATCCATCTTGGTCTCCTTGGCATGCCTCTTAGCTGCTGAAAAAGAAGTGCCACATATATCTGATCCTCCAGATATGAAGTTAATAACTTGTGCATCAACAGGAGGAGCAGGAGCTCTTTCTGGAACCTTTTCAGGATCCTGGATCCTTGACTTTTTTCTTCCCAACAGCTCCTTCAAGTGCCCTTTGCTCAACAAGTAACCAATCTCTTTTCTCAATGCAATACATTCTTCAATGAGATGATCAAAATCTTCATGATATGCACACCACCTGGATTTGTCTTTTGTTGCAGCTGGCTTATCACTTTTTCTGGGCCATCTTGCTTTTTCACCTAGGTTCTGCATTGCAAGGATTAGTTCATTGTTATCAACAGAAAAACAATATTCAGAAATTGGAGGATAATCCTCATCATCTTCTTCCTGTTCTACTGCATGCACATTCTGGTTATCAGACTTGTTGCAAGACTTGGACTTGTTGTTCCTGAAGTAGGATCCTTGCTTTTCCTTCTTCGAGGATCCTACCAGCCTTTCTTGGATCCTTTTATCATCCTCTAATCGGATGAATCTAAGGGCCCTGGTTCTCACTTCATCAAGGTTCCTGCAATGGGTCATGACAGGATCATCATAGAACAATGAATCCCTAAGTAAACCTATTTTGAAGGCTTCTACAGCCATAGCAATATCCAAATTAGGAATATCCAAGGATTCTTTACTAAACTTAGTGATATAATCTCTAAGTGATTTATTTTGACATTGTGTTACCTTATATAGATCACTAGTTAATCGTTCAAACTTTCTACTACATGAGAATTGACTATTAAACAGATTAACTAGATTAGCAAATGAAGTAATGGAGTAAGGGGGAAGACTTAGCAGCCATTTAAGAGCTGATCCTGTGAGTGTGGATCCGAAACCCTTGCATAGACATGCTTCTTTTAACCTCTCAGGAATTGGATTGATCTCCATCCTTTCTCTGTATTGAGCCACATGCTCTTCTGGATCCGTTGAACCATCATATAGCTTCATGGTTGGTATCTGGAACCTTTTTGGGATTTCTGCATCACAAAGAGGTGGTGCAAAACGAGATATTTTGTGGCTTCCATCTGGGATTTCAGGAATGGGTTTAACCACTCCTGGCACGCTTGATATCATATCCTTCAATTTCTATAATTCCCTAGCCATAGCCTAGTTGATACATGTATCCTGCATAAAGCCATGGTTAGTAGTATAGGAATTATTCAAAGTGTTACCTCCCAGGGGATTTAAGTTTGGAATTCCAGATGTGAATCCATATTGACAAGATTCTGGTACAATTGAAGGACCAGAAGAAGCAATGGTCTGCATTGGTATGAAGTCCCCTAGATGAACATCTGAACTTCCAGGTTGTACACTCCTTAAGAACCCTTGATCCTGAAAGATTTTGGATCCTTGATGTGCTGTAGATGGGGGTCTTGGAGGATAATCCATGGATCCGAAAACGTGAGACGAGGATCCTTGAAGCTGAAAGGAGGATCCTTGAACCTAAGAGGATCCTTGAACCTGAGAGGATCCTTGAACATGAGAGGATCCTTGAACTGGCTGCGTCCCCATGTACCCTCCTGAATTGGTGAAGGATCCCTGATGCTGGAAAAAGGATCCTTGAGGCTGAGAAGAGGATCCTGAAGGTTGAAAGTAGGATCCTGGAGCCTGAGTCATTGCTGATGATCCAAAACGCATTCCTGTTGATCCACCCTGGTATTGGACATCTGGAGCTACAGAATGCCGGGAAGTTATGACCGGAGTGTCGAAATTCAGCGATCTAGGCATCAATGGAGAATGATCCTCCACTGGTCTCTTCTGTTTCTTGATGTCACCAATCTCCCGGAGGATTCTTTCGTTGGTTTTATCCTGCTCTTGTATGTGATCCCTCATCTGCAAAATCAAAGTGAAAAGATCACTGTTAGTAGGGCTAGAAGAAACAGTAGAAGTTGGAGGTTTTGGGAAGATGGGGCTTTGTCTCTTCGCAGCATTTTCAGCATTCTTCTGAGATCCAAAAGGTTGTGGAGGCAAAGGTGGAACGCCCTGTGAAGAAGTGACTGTCGGCATGGAACTACAAGTGTTCTTTGCTGAAGAAGCCATCTGCTTGGAGATAATGAACCGAAATGATCACAATGACAAAAATTTCTCAGAAATGAAGCACCAATTGCCCCACGGTGGGCGCCAAACTGTTTTGGTCAAAAATCAGACTAGGATAATGCAACCATATCTTCTTTTGTGAGGTATGATGCTTGAATCAATGAACAAATGTATGAACAACTTGTAGATGAAATGAACAAGTGACACAAGGATTTATACGAGGAAAAACCCCTTGATCAAGAGTTGATCTCCGACATAAAAAACCTCGGGTAATGGAAACTACCAATCACCAACTATAATTAATCAAACAATCTTTACAACTTGGGGTGATAATGTGTGATGTGTATGAAATCGCCAATAAGTTGCAGAGAGCTTGCAAGAGTGTGTGTGTTTGCTATTCTGTTCTAATTCAAGTTGTTATCCCCTTATAAAAATAGAAATAAACTAGCTAACTAACAATCCAGCAAAAGGTGCTAGCTTCCCACGATCTCCATAACATTCACGAAGGCTATGCACGTGTGGAATTGTAAGGTATATTCCCCTGGAATCTCGGCAAGACCAAGTCCAATTTGAATACTCCTGCAAAACAAGCTCACATACAATGGAAAAAACCGTTAGTGTTAGAATAACAATGAGGATCCTGGATCCTTAATCCTGCAACGTCTTTTGAGGATCCGTGATCCTTAGATTTAGAAAATCCACCCCTAACACCATCCACCTCCAACTGTTATATTGTTCAAAATTAACGATACTAATTGATGACCAAGGGCTTCATCCTGAAACCCAGGACCCATCCACCTTTGGCCATTATATTGTTTTAGTGTAGGAAATGTAAATTGTTCAAAGACAGGAAAAGTAAATTGTTCAGACAAACACAAACATCAAATCTAAAAAAGTGGGCTCCGGCCTAGGCACGCACATCCATCATCGCCCGCTTCGCTGCTTAAGGAGCAGCACCTTCTTGACCAGCAACATCTTCCCCAACACCTGCACCAGCATCACCCTCGGGATTCTTCTCAGCATCACCACCAGCATCGGCCACATCCTCTGCTGCCTTAGAAGGCTCCTCACCAGCATGCTTTGCAGGATGTTCCACAAGATTGCCTCCAAGATCCTTTAATTTCTGTTAGGATCTGAGTTTGGATTGATTGTGATTTGTGTTTGAATTAAGATGGAATTATGAGTGAGTTTTGCAGCGGAAATTAAATGGAAGCAAACTTTTCACAATCAAACAGAAGAAATGCTTTCAATCATACATTTTTAACACAGAATCAAATCATTAAACTTATTTCAAACTTTGATTACAATGCATGTATGATTCGCAAACTCCCCCCAGCCCGAGCTCAGTATTTGTTCGTGCAGGAAGAAGACGGTGAATGAGCTAAACAGAACAGCACAGAGTACTGTTCTATCTATAGGCACTAGCAAACTACTGAGCATCTAAGCTGACGTCACCATGAAAGTGACATCCAACCTCCTAACAAACTCTTAACAACTGACCTATACAAACACTGCTATGCTAACTACTGATGTTACAATTCAATACATAAAGTAAACATAAACTGCTGTTGCATCCTTCCACTGCTGTGAACCCATCAGTACTTGTCATGATCAGCAGTGCTTGAAACAAGGTAGTAGATTGAGCAGCAGAGCTTTAGTTCTTCAACAGACTTTGACTTGATCAACAGTTGTAGATCAGCAGTTTGCATGATCAGCAGATAGGAGGTCAGCAGATGTTGAAACCAGTTTCAAGGGGAGAGACTTGCAACCAAACATCTGCTTATTCTGGATCCACTGCTCTGATCCAGTTTTGGCTTTCATTATCTGTTCCTTTGGCAGGGTTCAAATCCAACAATCTCCCCCTGGAACAGATAATGCCAAAACCCTTCATTATTGTAGATCTTTATTGCCTCATCAGCAGTTCCCTTATTTGCCCTTTCAGTTGCAATTCAAAGATTACGGCATCTGTATCATCATCATCCCTGCTAAGTGGAAGATCAAGGAGATCCTGCAAATCTTCAAGACTCTGGCCAAGAGCTTGTTCCCTTGTTAATTTCTTCACTTCTCCACTAGACTTGAACACTGTCAGTACGTGGGTCTGTTGATCAGTTATCCACTTTAGTACTTTTGAGCCTGGTGGGTTTCTTGGAAGATTTTTATTTGAAGAGGTATTTGGTGAAGCTGGCCTATTCATGACTGACTGAGTAGTACTTGCAGATTGTTCCAGTTCAGATTCTTCTTTCATCATTAACATAATGCCCTCTTTTACAAGGTCATTTCTAGCAATTAGATCTTGAACTGTTTCAGCACCCAACTGGTTTTGACTCCTTCTTTTGTAGATGGCAGCACCAGCAGGAGCATTGGTTCTTTTGGCTTGCAGCTTTGGTGGTCGTTTTGAAACCTCTGCTTTGGAGTAGTCAGGTTTTTGTGGAGCTGTTGGATCTTTCTTCCTAAGTTCCTCCAACCTTTTATAGGTGGCCCTGACCCTGGCTTCTCCCCACTTTGACACAGAGTTCCTTGACCCATAATCAGCTGTGATAAGCTCCTCTTTCATTCTTTTCAACTCTAATGCCTTTTCAGCTTCAAATTGTTTGAATTTTTCAGGAGGAGTCTGCTGGACTTTATTTTTGATCATTTCATGAATCCTGGCTACTTCCTTTTCAAGCTCAGGAATGGTCCAGTGTTTGTACATGTGTTTCTTCCCCCTGTATTTCTTGTAGGTCATGATACTTTCAATGTAGTATTTTCTCAGGGTCTCATCTGCCCTTTCTGAAATTTGTTGACTAACATTTTTGGCAAATTGCTCCATTGTTCTGACCTGTGTGAGAAGAAACTGATAGTTTTACTGAAATTCCCTATCAGATTTCCCTTGTTTATTTTTGTTAGCGATATCCTCGGCTTGCTTGTCTTTAATTTCTAAGTATTCTTCAATGTTGTTTGGCCTAGGATATCCTTTAACTGAAGGCAAGCTCCTTTTGGCAGGGTTATCCTCATAGTACAAAGATTTGATTTCATCTCTAACTGCTATGAGATCTAAAGGAAACACAACACATGCAGGAGGTAAAGGCTTTTGAATTTGAGTTGAAGAGAGAGGAATGGGTTTTGGAACTGTGACAAGTGCTTGGGATTTTGAAGCTGTTGGTGGTGGTGATGGAGAATCATCATCTGATATGATAATCCTTCTCCTTTTTATTTTAGGAGAGGCAGATGATGTTTTGGGTGGAACAGTGGAGGTGGTTTGAGTGGCAGTGGTTTGTGACTAACAAACAGCTGTTGAAACAACTGGTGTTTCAACCACTGTTATCATTACAACTGATATTTTAACGTCTGTTGTCTTCTGCTTTATGGCAGGAAGTGATGGTGGAGATGTTGTTTTTGGTGGTGATAAGGCAGTGGTAGTGGTGTGTGATGAAGTGGTGTGTGTTGAAGTGAGACCAGTTGTTGTAACAACTGAAGTACCAGCAGATGTTGGTACAACAGAAGTTGCAACAGCTGTTTGGGTGGAGGTTTGATGTTGGTGGCTTTTGGATAGTGGTTTTGAAGTATGCTTTGGAAGACTGGATGGTGTGGACTTGGGTTTCCTTACTTTTCTAGTAAGATTTCTTTTTGGAATAGGATTTTGATCATCCTTTTCACCAGAACAACCCTACGCATTCAGCTCCATGAAATCTCTCTTCTCCTCATTCCACCTTGATAAATCCTTTGCCGCTCTATCCCTTTTTACACTTATGACACCATTATCAAGTGCATTCTGGGTAACATCAACCTTCTTGCTACCATCTGGCAAGGGAATATTTCTGAGCATTGCATCCTTTTCTGGATCAAGATACAACCCATTATCAATCCCTTTCTTTGTCCACTCCTTAATTTTCTCCCCCTTTTTGGCATTATCTGTGGGGATTTCATCAATAAACAGAACTGTTGGAGGAGCAGTGCTAGTGGTTGCCAACAGATGTGATTTTAGAGCCTTGATGTCTGCTTGTGTGGTTTTGAAACTAGACTCCATTGTTTCTCTAAGCTCTTGAACATGTTTTTCATGCTGCAGCTCAGCCATCTGTTGTTGTTGGTGGAGAAATGGTTGAAAAAGATTCCAGAGCTCATTTGTAACATCTTCTGGTGGTGGAGCAGGTGCTTGAGGTGGAACAGCAGTGGATGGTACCATTTGAACTGTTAACAACTGTTGCAGCATGTCTTTTATTTCTACAACAGATGTATCCAGCTTTTCAACTCTTGCTGTCAATTCCTGGTACTTTAAACCATTACCCAATTAAATGGGATCATCTGATTTCCCACTAGCAGTGGTTTTATCAGATGTCGAGGTAGGGAGTGTACTCCAAATATCAACAACTGATGCCCCTTTTTCTTGGTACTGGGGTCTTCTTCCTTCAACACTTGATAATCTTTTGATGGAACCAGTGGTTAATACAAACTCACTAGCAAATAACAGAGGTGTTATGGAAGGAATTGCCTCCAAGGAAGTCTTATTGATGTAACCACTGTCCAAGTGTAGACCTGTAGGTTCAACACTTGTAGTGGCTGCTTCACTTGGATTACCACCAAGAGTTACTTGTAACTCAAGGGGTGTAACCTCCTCAGGTTGTGTTGGTAGGTTAGTAAAGATTGATACATCAGGCCCACTCTGTTGTTGAGGTATATTCTCATGGACAGGTGATTGCATCCAACAGTAGTTTGGTGTTTGGAGGAATTGGGGATGTGAGTTTGGGTGTAGAAAGATGAGTTGCCCCGGGTATTGGGCTGTGGATGATGGAAACAAGTGCTTCTAGATCATCATGATGTGGTGACCCTTGTTGTACAACCTGTTCTTTTTGTGAAGAGACAGGAGGAGTTTCGGCTAGGGTTTGAGATATTTTTACCAACTGCTGTGAGGAAGTAGCAGCAGTGGTTTGTTGTGACTTTTGTGCTGTCACAGGCAGTTGCTCTGGTATCTCATCCTCCAGAGTTGCCTTTTTGGTGGGTTTAGGGGGTTTTTGATTTTTCTTTTTCTGTGGCTTTTTGGTGATTTTAGGTGTGGGTTTCAAGGCAGTTGGTTGGCTACCTTGATCACCTTGAGCAGTGGGCTCAGCAGTAGATACCTGAGGAGCAGTGTTTGCTGCTAAAGTCTGCTCATGCACCTCTGCTTGTGTTTTGCAAGGTGTTGACATTCTTGTAAATGTTTCAGCAGTTAAGCCGTTTATCTGAAAAGAGTCACCTTGGTTTATTACCGCAATATCATCCTTACTGAATTTTTTCTCAAAATAATAACTTAAAAATCTTGGAAACAGTAAAAATGATTTTGTTTCAACATTTTTAACCAAATCATTGAAGATTACCTGGGAATAATTAAAGTTGTCCTCTTCAAGAATAGCATATCCCAGGTTTTGAATCTTCAATGGTATTTCATTAAAAGAAGTGGTTTTATTTGAAACACACATGAGGAGGGTATGGAATAAAAATCATGTTGCAGGAGGGAAGAAACCTTTTTGTAAGGTATCCCTCTTCATCATTGTGTCTGCATACCCTCTCTCAATGAAGTCAATTTTTAACTCGTTTTTAGGGAAAGCATTTTTACCTTCTTGATCATCAGGCTGAAAGACCTCTGATAAAGATTGCGGTGTGATGCGGACTGCCTTTTTCTGCAGAGTAGAGTTAATGGCTATGACATCTTCACCTTGTTTTTCAAGGGTACAATTTTTCAAAACTCTCTTTGAGTTTGCAGGTAAATGGGTGCATCAACGGTTAACAAAGTTTTGTACTTTGATGCGTTGAGCATATCGAGGATGGAATCAAATGTATCGATGTTGCCAGGTTTTGTGAGAAGACCCAGAAGATTATGAGATGGTTTGTGTGGGAGTTCTGTGGAGGTAGCCTTTTGAGAGGCCCCTTTAGAAGATTTTGCGGATGATTTCGATCTCGTCATTTTGAAGATGAGAATCGAAAATGAGATTATGAAGAAATTTGATGAAATGTGATGGAAACTGCTTTGAGAAGAGAACTTTTAAGAATTCAATTCAATAGTGAAATCCTGTTTGGGGTTTGAAAGGGGGTTTTATGGATGAAAAGTGAATGCTGACGTGGCAGCGGTTACAAAAGGTCTGACCACTATGTACTGTCCGCATGCCATCCCCTGGTGGAATGAAGGACAGTACGTTTGAACAGTACTTTTTGTGAAAACAACTGGTGAAGACAGTAGTTGTAACGGTAATGGAGAATAGTGGATGCTTTTAACTATCATTGGATACCACAGCAGTGGATACAACACTTATTTTGAACATCAGTGCTTATCAGAGAAAATGAGAACATGGGATGACTTTCAGTAGTGGACAGACGTTTAAAGTAGAGCAGACTTTTGAACCCATCAGTGGTTGTGGCAGACTTTTAGGATTTTTCATGAAAAATTCATTTTTAGCTATTTTTAAGGATGGATTTTTGATTTTCTGAAAACATTTTGATGCTTTTATTCATAGAAAAACAGGATTTTGCCTGCTATTCCATGTTTAGCATGCCAATCCTAGAGATCAAGCTTTCAAAGGTGGATGTGTCTAATGCTTTGGTTAGCACATCTGCCAGCTGATCTTTAGTTGGAATATGATGCAGAGAAATCAAACCTTTTTCATAGCAATCTCTCACAAAGTGATGTCTGATGTCGATATGTTTGGTGGTTGAGTGGGAAACTGGATTTTTGATGATATTTTCTGCTGCCTGGCTGTCCAACATGATTGGTGTCTTCAAGGCAGTGATACCAAAATCCAGTAACTGATTTTGAAGCCAGAGCAGTTAGGCTGTACAGCTTGCAGCAGCTATATATTCTGCCTCAGCAGTGGATGTAGAAACAGCTGCTTGCTTTTTGCTTTGCCAAGATACTAAGCAATTGCCTAGGAATTGGCACCCTCCTGAAGTGGACTTCCTTGTTTTATCACATCCAGCAAAGTCACTATCTGAGAAACCTGAAAGCTCAATTTTACCATCAGCTGGACACCAGATACCAAGTGTGGGAGCACCTTTGAGGTATCTGAATATCCTTTTTACAGCAATAAGGTTTGACTTTCTAGGGGCTGATTGGGATCTTGCACAGACACATGTTGCAAACATGATATCTGGTCTAGATGCAGTTAGGTACAATAAAGACCCAATCATGCTTCTATATAAGGTCTGATCAACCAAATCATCCTTTTCTTCAGACATGACCAATTTATTGGTTGCAATGGGTGTACTACATGGATGAAAGTACCATTTTGCAGCTGCCTTACTTGGAGACCAAGAAAGCACTGGAGTTCACCCATTGCACTCATTTCAAACTCAGCTGTCATGAGTTGCCTGAACTCTTCACACATTTTATTACATGTGCTTTCAAAAATGATGTCATCCACATAAATTTGGACAATCATCAAATCCTTCCCTCTCCATTTTAAAAACAGTGTTTTATCAATCCTGCCTCTGGTGAAATCAATGGAAAGTAAAAAGGTGGACAGAGTTTCATACCAGGCCCTTGGTGCTTGTTTCAAGCCATACAAAGCTTTCTTTAGCTTGTAGACATAATCTGGATTAAATGGATCCTCAAAACCTGGAGGTTGACAAACATAAACCTCCTCTTGAATCTTACCATAGAGGAATGCACATTTGATATCCATTTGATACACCTTGATGTTGTGGTTGACAGCAAAGGCCAGAAAGAGTCTGATAGCTTTAAGTCTTGCTACAGGAGCAAATGTTTCATCATAGTCAATGCCTTCTTCTTGTCTGAAACCTTGAACCACAAGCCTGGCTTTATTCTTGACAACAATACCCCTTTCATCAGTTTTATTTTTGAAGACCCATTTTGTGCCAATAGGACTCACACCCTCTGGCAATGGAACAAGCTCCCATACTTGTTGTCTTCTAAACTGTTGGAGCTCCTCTTGCATGGCTTCTACCCAGCTGTTGTCTTTCAGTGCCTCTTGGTACTTGACTGGCTGATGGAGTGATAGAAAACCAGCAAAAAGACAAATGTTTTGGGATTGCTTTCTTGTGAGCACCCCTTCACTGATGTTGCCAATGATTTGATCTGGTGGATGAGATTTTAAGAAGATGAGCTCTCCTTGGTATGGGACAATGGCATTGAGTGGTGAAGGCTGCATATGTGTATCATCTGAGCTAACCACTGCTGGTGACTTTGATGACCCGGCAGTGGCTTCAAAAGGTGGTGGCATAGGAGGTAAAGATGTGGACACCTGCTGACTTTGATCCACTGTTTGAGGACTTTTGTCAGCAGTGTTTGATGATGTGGAAGCAGTGGTTAGTGGGCTACTTTGGTCAACAACTGTTGAGGTAGCAGTGGTTGAGCTTTGACAGCTGTTTTGGACATCTGCTGCTCTTCCCATTGTGGCAGACTTTTGTTGAGGAATGATGATCTCATACCCATAGTCTGGTGATGAATTTTCTGATGGACCTGCACTGTTAGTCTTGACAGTAGTATTTTCAAAAGTGAATTTTTCAAGAACAAACAGTTCTGCAGGGTTTGCAGGGATTTTCATTGATGAAAGTTCATTGAACTTTACATTCAAAGTCTCTTCCACTGCTTTGGTCCGTGTGTTGAACACTTTGTAGGCCTTAGCAGTGGTTGAGTATCCCAGGTGGTATCCCATATCAATTTTGGCTGCAAACTTTGAGATAGAATCTTTTAAGTTTAAAATGAAACATGGGCAACCAAAAATTTTGAAATATGAGATTAATGGCTTAATTTTATACAGAATTTCATAAGCAGTCTTTTTGTGCCTGGGGTCGATCAAAACTCTGTTTTGGACATAGCAAGCAGTATTTACTACCTCTGCCCAAAAAGTTAATGGCAAACCTGAATCTGCAAGCATGGTTCTGGCAGCCTCAATCAATGTTCTGTTCTTCCTTTCAACAACCCCATTCTGCTCTAGTGTTCTAGGGATGCTGTACTGCCTTACGATCCCTTTCTTCACATAGAAGGCATCCAACTCCTTATTTTTTAATTCCGTGCCATTGTCACTCCTGAAGACTTTTACTGGAAGGTCAAATTGCTTTTCAACCTGTGTCACAAAGTCTTGAAGAATGCCTGCAGTCTCATATTTTGAGTGTAAAAAGAAGGTCCATGTAAACCTAGAGAAGTCATCAACAATAACCAAACAATATCTCTTCCTTTTGAGACTCATGACTTGCACTGGGCCAAACAAATCCATGTGCAGCATTTGCAAACACTCGGTTGTTTTGGATTCTTCAATGGCTTTGAAAGAGCTTTTAGTTGTTTTCCTTTTAAACAGGAAACACAATGCTCAGGACATGAAAACATTTTTTTGTGGTAAGCCTCTTACAAGGCCATTTTTTGAGATTTCAGTGATGGTTTTGAGATTAGTGTGCCCCAGTCTTCTGTGCCAAAGTTCTGTCTCTTTGTTAGAGGCAGCTGAGAACAAACATGCATCAGCTCTGGGACATTATTTTGACATGTCAACAACATAAACATTGCCACTTCTTTGAGCAATAAGTTTAGTTGTGCCTTTCTTGATTATTGCTTCAATCTTATTAACCATTTCTGGTCCAACAATCCTACAGCAATCCTTAGTTAAAAATGAGCCAAACCCTTTATCACTCATTTGAGACACACTCAGGAGGTTGAATTTTAGATTGTCTATAAGATTGACATTTTCAAATTTTACATTTCCAGACTTTACTGTACCAGACCCCAGAACTTTTCCTTTACTATTATTCCCAAAGGATATATCACCCCCTCCATGAATTTTGAAATCTTAAAGAAGGGCTTTACATCCTGTCATGTGCCTGGAGCCTCCACTATCTACATACCAAAGACTATCTAAGCATGCAGAAGCTCCATGCACATGAAGTAAAAGGATTAGTTCATAAAGGTCTCCAAAGCCAACAGGGCTTTGGATGGGGTCTCAACAATGTCTGGGATGGATGCAGATATATTGACAGTGGTTAGCACAGGGGTTTGAACATTTTTGAGAACGTTTTTCTCTAACCACTGTTGGGGGTCTTAACCCATCATCTGTTGATAACCAAAAGGATGCCTGTTCACTCTTGGTTTATAGGGCTTTTTGTAAGCCTCATAAACGTGTGGAATCCTTTGGTATGATACTTTGTCCTTGCCTTTTCTGAAATGATTGGCCGGAGGTGCATCAGTCACCTGTACATCCCTTTGAACAGATGTTTGGTTCAGCTGTTTTGTGACAGCAGTTTGGACAGGGACAAACAGTGGTTGTTTCTTGGTGAATTTAACAGATGATGCTGATGAACTTAAGTATGTTTTTGCAGTGTATTCTTTCTTCTTCTCATCAAAGTTTTTGAGATACACACATTCCTTAGTTTTGTGGTTATTTTTACCACAGATGGTGCAGCTTTCAGCAGGAACAGTGACATTTGTTTTGTTTAGATCATGTGCTTTTAGATGAAAACAATCTTTTGTTAGATGATTCCTCTTTTCACAAAAATCACAAAACAGGTTTTTAATCTTTTCTCTTTTCTTCCTTTTCTCAGATTCCTTTGCAACAGAGTTTTGAACCTCTGTTGGGATATCTTTGATAGGAATGACCCTTGCTTTTGGAGCTTTTACACCATCAGTGGTTGTGAAATCCATTGGTTTGATGTTTTCCAGGATGTCACACTCATCAGACGATGTGGGTTTAAATTGGTATTTCTCAATCTCTTCAAAAGTTGAAGATCCCACAGATCTTTCCAGAGTAATTTTGTTACCAAGTTTGTCAGTTATTTTAACTTCTTGGCCACTTTTGTTGGTTGGTATGATTTCAGAAGAAACAGCTTGTATTGCAGCAGTGTTTACAAGATCATCATATTTTCTATGTCCTATACCAAACTTGACATTGCTTTTAAGCTGTTTCTCAAGCATAACCTCATACCCTTTACAAGATTCTACCCATCTTTCACAGGTGATCTAGGTAGACTCCAACTCCTTTTTGCAAACTTGGTATTTTTCTACCATAGTTTGGAGTTGAGTATTGGTTATGCTTTGCTCTTCTTTTAGACTGCTGATCTCTTTATCTTTTTCAGCCAATTTGTTTCTAAGTTCTTTTAATGACTTTTCAAATTTGACTTCATCAGATAAGATTTTATTCCTAAGGTTTTCATTTACCTCTTTGATGTTAGCAAATGCAATAATACATTTGTCTGAACATAGTTTTTCAAGAACTTGAGGTGATACCTTAGCAGCAGCCATCATGGCATAGTCACATTGATGATCACCTTCTTCATCAGCTCTCTTCTTTTCTTCTTCCTTTTTGTCTTCTTTGGACCAGGGGTCAGACAGTGGTTCAAGCAGGGTTTCTAAATTTTCTTCCAGCAGTAGTTCATCAGCAATTGTAGTAACTACTGCTTCAGCAACTTCATCGACTGTTTCAGCACTTAGCTGTTCACCTTCAGTTTCTATCCCTTCTGGTATTGACTCTAATGCCATCAAACAAAATTCATCATCAAAAGTATCATTAGAGGCATAGAGAGCAAAATTTTCATCACCAAGTTCTTCAGGCATGCTGCTCCAATCAACAAAGCTTTGTGTGAAAAAGCTTTGCTGATCTGGTTGAACCACTGTTGGAGCGGCTTGTTGAGGTGCAACTGGTTGCACCTGTGCCTGAGGAACAGGGGCCTGAACATACTGAATTTGTGGAACAGTGGTTTGAACATAATGCACAGGCACAAGGGTTGCAGCATAATGAGCAGTGTTAACATGTGCTGCAGGGGCGTATTGGGTATAGTGCACAGTGTTTTGTTGTTGTGGTCTAGGGTTTGAGCCAGGGTGAGTGATTATGGGACCAGTGGTTTGACTCCTACATTCCCTAGCAAAATGACCTAGCCTATTAAACTTGTAACACTTGATTTTTGACTTATCCAACCCCACCCTTAAATTCCCATGAAGCCCTGGGAATTTTCTCCCTGTTCTTGTGTAAAATTTGCTTGTTCTAACACAAAGCAAAGCCAATTGATGCAAAATGTCCATCTCTTCTAAGTCAGTTGTAACACCCTTATTATTATTTAACAATTTTCGTATAATTTACGAAAATAAACGGGTAATTAGAATTTCAATACATTGAAAATACGGGTTTCATTAAACTTTATTTACATAATTAAAACTATACAAGATAACATGTTTGAGTTCGTCATTTAACAAAACAACGATACATAGTGCGAAAGCTTATTTCTTGATCGTGTTCGGTTCTTCGTTGTGCTTGATCATCCTCCGGTGCTAAAATCATACCTGAAACTCATAAAACATGAGTTGGATTAGTCATATGTAACTTAGAACATATTTAAACGAGTCCGGGAAGCGAAACTGATTAAAATAAAAATTTTTCGCTAAATCAGGGTTCTGTCGCGTGTCGCGGAGGAACCAGGTTGTTCCTTCGCGTGTCGCCTGGGAAACCAGTTTCCAGCAGGTTGCAGTTCAGATCAGCTATGCCAGTTTTTACGGAAACGGCCATAACTTCTTCGTTATTGATCCGTTTTACCCGATTCTTTTTCCTACGCGTCCGTAATTTAATCCTCCATCTTATGGAGTTAAAATCCTACATCCAACATAAGAAATTTTGAGACTTCTAAGCCTTTGACTCGTTACCTTTTTACCGAATTTTAACCCGTTTATGCATTTTATCAAACAAACGTATTTGTTTGATTCCTATGTTACATACACTTCTATAAATTAATGTTACCTAGCATATTAGGTTCTAATCGTAGGTTTATTACACAATTTAAACCCGTTTTCGCTTGTATGCTTATTTTGACCTGTTAAGGGTATTTAAGCACTTTCGAGCCTAAAATCACTTTCGATTGCTTCTAGCATTCCATCACCACATTTCTTACCCTATAATACCCCACCTCGACTGTATTTAAGGTGAGTTTATTGTGGTGATCTTATATAACCCAAATTTTACCTCTAGAATCAATATTTTACGGCAAAACTCAAATAGTGCCGTTTGGCTAAAAATAATACCTCTTTCAGCTTCTATACTTATTCTAAGTATTTACCCTATCATAAGACTCATTTCCAAACAACTTTTAAAGGTTGTTTGTTCCAATTAGCCAACGAGGGCATTTTGGTCGATTTTATTCTCTTTACTACTAAGTACTCTCTTTCCCATTTATTCGAACAAAATAGCATTTTTAACTACAACATGAATATGCGTACCTGTCCCGGATCAACAAGTAGACCCGATTCATACCTTGTTTTCATTATCACACAATCAATAGTGACGAAACCATCCGATTTTGCTAATCGGTCCTGTTAGCATAAGACTTGACAACCATATTAGTCGATATTGTCAAATGGTGTTATCAACACCATTCGACCCGTTTGGACTACACGCCCAACGTCATCTATTTAATCAAAACATCGTTTTTGATTTCCAATTTATACGTCCATTCATCCCGGATTTTATTAACATACCCTTTTTCTTTAAACTCTTTTCTTACAAAATTCAACCCATTTCGGCTTACGCTATGAGTATCCTTTTAACCTTTATTTACACTAGTTGACATTTGACCAATTTCCGTTTTTGTCCTTTTTCCCCCATTATTAGATTACACTACAAGGTAATCTTAACAAAAATCCATATTTCCAAAACAATCGTTATCCGTTTACAACGTATTGAATAAACGAGTATTCTACATAAGTGTGTAAATTACACTTACCTTGCATCCGAATTACGCTTTTTCTTTTCTCACTTGCTTCGATCGACCCGCTTTCTCCCCAAGCTTCACCTAGCTTGTTAAGCGCCTACTATCATCCATCATTCACAAGGTTGTTAGATTAGTCATTCTAAATCATGACTTTCACACCTTATGAATCTTTGACTACTTTCTTATTGAACTAAATCATAAATCATGAGTTTAATTCTCATGTCAAGACCCACTTCAAATCAAGTATGAATTCTTAACAATTTCCCTTTTTGTTTAAGTAGTTCTTTCATACAAGTTAGTATGGTGTTTATAAACACCAATACAACATAAAGTTCATTAAATCATCCTAAACCCCTTTTTCATAAGCTTTAACGCATAATTCTTTATAATAATCAAATCTGCGTTTTTACCCAACTTTTAGCATTTTAATCCTCACTTAGGCGTTTCATCAAACACCTAGCGGGTCAGATTTTTATATCATCAAAACCAAGTTTATGACTTGTAATTATCATCTAAATTAACTTCAATTAAACAATTTTACACAAGTCTTAACATCCATATTTCTGAATTTTACTCTTAAATTCAGATTATGCTAAAACAAGATCATCAATTCTAGGGTTTATCAAGTTTTCTCCAAGTTCATTAATCACCTACCATGGTGGTTATAAATTCTATAAATATTCATGAAATCTTTTAACATGATTTCACCTAGGGTTCTTCCCTAGACACCATATCTCTTCTAATTACATTCATGCATGACATAACCAAGCCAAATTTCGATTTTTCATAATTAACCTAGAACTTGAGATGAACCAAAACACTAGAATTTCACATACCTTGTGATCCCTTCAGTGAGGTGATCACTAATTCGTGCTTGAAACTTGATTTAGGACTGATTAGGAGCTTCAATTTGATGGAAATCGATTGAATTAGGGTTGTGGGAGAACCCCTATGTCGCCCCTGTGCAGAGAACGACCAGACACACACTTCTTGTGTGTGTTTGGTGTAATATCTTTTGTTTTAATATCCCAAGTTTCAAGTTTAATAATTCTAGTCCCTCAACTTGTGTTTTCTTTATGATTGAGGAGTTTTAACCCTATTTACGTTATTTTTAGACTTGTAGTTAACTAGGTTATAATTTTCCTAGTTATTCATCTTGTTCAAAAACCCGTTTTAGTTTAAGTCCCGTTAAATCTCGGGCCTTTTTATATATTTTGCTTTCTCAAGGTATTTCCCATCCTTTTAATAAATATTAGACTTATTTCTTTAAATCCTAATATTCACCGGGTTAATTTTACCACTAACGGTATTTTACCCGTTTTTACTATTAACGAGATTTGATTACCAAACCCGTTTTTCGGGGTGTTACATCAGTGGGATCAAAATGTTGCAAATCATTTAGTTTAAAGCATAAGTTATCTGACATCTGGTTTTCAGTATTTGCAGTGAAAGCATAATTTGCAGAGTGAGAATCAGAGTTGTTAAAATTACCACCAGCAGTTATGTCAATAAAATGATCATAACTCTGATCCTTACTGCTACTACCAGATTCTTCCTGACCATAACTGTGCTGCCAAATGAATAGTCATCAGCAACTTTTCCAGACTCTTGCAACTTCCTTTTCTGGTTTAACTCCCTTTCATAGGTCAGGAGTCTACCATGGAGTTGGGTCAGGGTCAGATCTTTGAACTCAGCTGAATTCCTGGTGACAAAGGCAATTTTGTCCCATTTTTCGGGCAATGATCTAAGGAACCTGCTATTTTGAGTTGCATTTGGAAATGTAACTTTAACAAGCCTTAGTTCACTGATGAGACAACTGAAACGTTCAAATTCTTGGGTTAGTGACTCCCCTTTGATGTGACAAAATGTTTCATACTACTGATTCAGAATTTCCCTGTTCTTTTCAATAACCTCTTCCGTTCCCCCAAATTGTTCCTTCAATGCATCCCACAATTCTTTGGCACTGTTACAATGTAACAGCCCAGCATAGATTTCGTTGGGTAGTGCAGAGGCTATGATGCTAAATGCTTTGGCATCAAGTTCGAACTTCTGAAAATCATATTCAGTGTAATTTTCAGTTGGTTTAGGAACAAACTTCTTGGTGTCCTCAGCACTTGGCACCATAGGAACATGAGGACCGAAAACAATAGACCTCCAACATCCAGTGTTCTGTTGAGCAAGGATGTGACACATCCTTCTCTCCCAGATGTTGTATTCATTTCTTTTAAGCATAGGAGGTTTAAAAAGCGAGCCAATGTTATTCTTATCATCTTGAGACTGTGACGACATCCTGGTTGTTTTACAGGCACTGATTAATCAACTTTATCGGTGATTAAACCTTGCTCTGTTTTTCAACAAGACGAACAAACTATCAGTATCAACTATTTCGAGCTGAACTATTTACGTTAAAATGATTGTTAAATCAAATTTGACTGTCCAAGCTCTGATACCAATTGTTAGGATCTGAGTTTGGATTGATTGTGATTTGTGTTTGAATTAAGATGGAATTATGAGTGAGTTGTGCAGCGGAAATTAAATGGAAGCAAACTTTTCACAATCAAACAGAAGAAATGCTTTCAATCATACATTTTCAACACATAATCAAATGATTAAATTTATTTCAAACTTTGATTACAATGCATGTATGATTCGCAAACTCCCCCTCAGCCCGAGCTTAGTATTTGTTCGTGCAGGAAGAAGATGGTGAATGAGCTAAACAGAACAGTACAGAGTACTGTTCTATTTATAGGCACTAGCAAACTACTGAGCATCTAAGCTGACGTCACCATGAAAGTGGCATCTAACCTCTTAACAAACTCTTAACAACTGACATATACAAACACTGCTATGCTAACTACTGATGTTACAATTCAATACATAAAGTAAACATAAACTGCTGCTGCATCCTTCCACTGCTGTGAACCCAGCAGTACTTGTCATGATCTGCAGTGCATGAAATAAGGCAGTAGATTGAGCAGCAGAGCTTTAGTTCTTCAACAGACTTTGACTTGATCAGCAGTTGTAGGTCAGCAGTTTGCATGATCAGCAGATAGGAGGTCAGCAGATGTTGAAACCACTTTCAAGGGGAGAGACTTGCAACCAAACATCTGCTTATTCTGGATCCACTGCTCTGATCCAGTTCTGGCTTTCATTATCTGTTCCTTTGGCAGGGTTCAAATCCAACAATTTCGCTTCCCAAGCCTTGACATTCTAGGAGGGCATTCGAAGCCCAAGGCTTTGGCCTCATAGGCCATCCTTAACCTGGCTTGGAGAAGGGGAATTACAATGGATCCTTTGAGGTCGTCCCGATAGGAACTGATGTCCTGCTGGTATTGGAGATGAGCAGCATCCAGCCTGGCTTGAGCATCCTCATTGGCTTTGTGAATGGCAGCTTGATGCTCTTGGGTCATCGCCTTGAATTTGTCTTCATAGTGCTAAGACTTGGCAGCAGCGATCATCCCTTGGTCAGCAATGGTGGCTTCGGCTTTCTTGAGCTTGACTTCCAGCATCTTGTTAAGCCCACAGGCTTCTTCATACAAGTGCATGAGACGTTCCAGGCCCTACGATCAAAAGTACAGGTAACAATATGTATAAGTTGTCCAAGATAATAGTTAACATATATGTGCAGGATATCAGATGAGAGTTTTACCTTATTAAAGAATGAAGTCATAAACCCACTGGCTTCATTGAATCTATAGTTCTCGTAAGGGAAAGTCTCGGAGGTAGCCGGAGAATCCGTTTCCTTCCTCTTCCGGGCGCTGGAAGCACGAGTCCTGGTGGCTAGAGGAGGCTTGGGAGTGGTAACAGCTTTCGAACCGCTGGGCTTGGAAGACATGGTGGCTTTAGGGCTTGGTTCCTTCTTCACCGAGATGGGAGCAGAGTAGCTATCCAATTCATAGAGATCGAAGACCTCTGGAGCTTTGACTGGTGCTGCATAAAAGGGAAAAACATCTAACCCTTGAGTATTTATAAGCTATTATATTTGTTTCATGTATATTAATGTACTTACCAGATATGTCGGAGCTGGATCTTTGGCTTGAACTTGAAAATGACAGAGAAAAAGTTCTCTCACTCTCCGGGAGTTGGTAAATGCTTTTGATTCTCGGATCTGATTCAGCGCTTGGAGGGGCTAGTTCTTTGAAATTTGTTGCACAAGAAATAAAGATGTCAGTTCAGGATATAACTTCAGGATACGGTTGGGGATATTCCTAAAACCCTAAATCCTACCAGAAGTTAACCACTTCACCGGAAGGTCAAAACCTCTAGTAATAGAATCCCTTTTTACAAAAAAGAACTTTCGTTGCCATTTCTCCTCGTTTTTTGTGGCTTTGAGGATGAGAGGATTTTTGGAACTTGAGAAAAGGAGAAAACGGTTGTTGCCATGAGAACGGAGGCGATAGGCAATCTGGAGATCTTCGATACAAAGATCAGGGATAAAACAAGATCTGATTTTGTCCAAGGTCACTAGCACACGCCAAACCATGGGCATGGTTTGGGCATAACTAAGACCGGTAAGTTCAAAGAAACGAGTTATGAAAGCCAGAAAGGGGTATCGAAGTCCGATGGAAAAGGGGTAAGCCAAGAAGCACACCCATTCATTGGAAGAAAAATATGATCAGATTTTTCTGTCGAAAGGCCGAATGACCGTAACAACAGGGAAAGCACCGGAGGCTTGCAGGGCAGCGATGTCGGCGTTGTCGAATGAACAGACCTCTTTCTCGGGTTCTTTAAGAAGGTTTTGGGCTTTGAAGGTCGGGATTGAATCGTCTGTGTGGGATCTCGTTCTACTAGCCATGAAGGATTTCTGTGAAGAAAAACAGAGAAGAAAGAAAGAGAGAGTATTTACCTGAGAATTCTGATAAAGATGGTGGTTTATCAAACAAAAAGAGAGAAGATATAGGGGCTAAATGGATAGCCATCGAGTAAAAAACGTGTGGGAAGTTGCACACTGTCACTTCAAGAGTCCAATCATATTAATTACCTCGATTCACGAGATAAGCTTTAAAATATACCCGTTGGAATTGGTATACCAACAGATATATTTTTGGGGACAATAGTTATGGGTAGTTTTCTGGACATATATCCCGACTAATATTCTGGCTTTGATTGTTTATTGGTGACCAGGATACCGGATCAGGATATTGGTAACATCCTGATACGATATCCTGGTAGTGACTAATTTAACCACGTGCAGATTGAAAGGTGCAAGTCTCTAACGTTCAAGTTGACTTCTTCTCCTCAAGACTCGGGCAAATCAGTTAGATTATGGACGTTGAAGCCGGAAGACGTGGACTACAACGTTCACATATGGAATATTCGCTGAATCCCGGAATAGTAGGATAGTTAGTTGGTTTCTTTTACTATAAAAAGGATTGATCGGATCAGATTAGGGACACGAATCTCTCGTGCACTCTTTCTCTCTAGCTGCAAACAATCACTACACACTTACACTTGTATTCGAATTACATTGTAACACTTAGTCGATCCGTATCATATCCTGCACTGTATCCTGACGTTTGAAGTAATAAGAAGAACAAGGCTGCTGCGATTATCAGCTCCCGAGGTTTTGTGCCGGCGATCTAGATTGATCAAGGGCTTTCCTCGTATATCCCGAGTCACCTTTTACATTTTTGCTCATCGTTTGATCAAGGGTACAGCTCAATATTCTGAGCCGTATCCTGAAAATTGTTTTTGCAAATAACTTAATTAACCTATTTTTGAGGTGGATATATGCAAATGCCTGTCTCTTGAAAAGCTAAGGAATTTACTCAACCCGTTTTAAAGATATAACTTTTACATTTTTGCTATACAAAATTATATTTATTTAACACGTACAATATAATGGTTCTTATATTAGTTCACTTGTGAAGTTCACGGCACTGCTAGGAGCTCCGTCCATTTGGACTAGTGGCCACTTGGGGCTATCTTTAGCCAATGCGGGCAGTACCCGACTGTTAAAAATCCCACCGACGACGGAATCCCTTTTTACACTCCACAGGTCAAACCACCCTTTATTGCGAGACCCGCGAGAACCAAGTGTGAACACAACAAAAAAATACCTAAAAATAGCTAAAAACACAAAAAAAAATAATTTTTTTGAATTAAAAATCGCTGTATTTCTGTAACGTCCTGCTTTTTCGTAACTTTCCCTATTTAGGAAGCATGTCTTGTATTTCCATTTTTGGAAGCTCGTTTCCTTTGTAATCGTGTTTCGTTTCAAGCTATTGTAAATCCGAGACTTCGATTATTGTAAGTCCCGAAAATACGGATCAAACAACGATATCAAACAATCACCAAGGATGGGCGGGATCCAAACTTGATGATCTTCAAGAAATAATCAAGAACAAGATGAAGATTTGAAGATATGTTGATTCAAATGCTTAAACTTGCATACAATTATAATTGTCTAATACAAGTTTCTAAAACAAATCAACCAACTATGCTCCTAATTTCTAACTTCTATTTATAGTAAGGGGTTTCCCCAAACCCCTAGGCCCATAATTCCCCCAAAGCCCACTCTAATACCCACCATCTTCTAGAAGCTTGGTCCATTTAGCCAGTCATACTAATCCATAAACCTATTGGGCCTAACAATCTCCCCCTAGGTTTACTAGATTAGTTGCTGAACCGTCAGGAGGACCACCAGGCAACGAAGCCAGATCAGCAAACACAAGATTCTCGATTACGTTCTTGAACTTCTTTCCAGCTTAACTTTCAACAGACATTAGCATACCCACATCGCTTTGTAGTTGCTCGATCGTCTGATCTTTGCTTGATTTTTGAGCTTGCAAAGATGAGATCTGAGCTTCTTTCAGGGCAACATCTTTCTTCAATAAATTTCATTTTGTTGGCTGCAAAGCGCATGGCTGCTCCTTCATGCTCAGAGAAATCGGCACCACTGGAACTTCCTACATTGAACCTGATGCCGCTTGAGCTTTCTGGTTGCAAATGAGTTGTTTCAGGCAGATCGAGATCGAAATCGAATTTTAAATCAAAATCGAGATCTTGCGTGCTTGTTTCTTGAGTAGCAGTAGTGACTTGTGGATCGGTGGGCATAGTAGGCTACGGTTCTGAGCTTGGGCCAGAGAAAGAAAATCAGGAGCTGTTTCGGTTCTTCTTTTCTTGTTGGATGCTTCTTCAGCATCATCTGTCGCATTATCTTCAATCTCAGGAACAGATACGGAAGGAGGGTTTCCGATATTATCCTTCAAGGATTCAATCAGGGCTTGAAGATCTTCAGTTGTCATTTATGTTGATTCTTGAACGGGTTCCTCAACATTCTCAGAGACAAATACTTCCACATCACTGTCTTCGTCAGATTCATCTTCGTATGAATCTAGAATTTATGTTTCTATCTCAGCTTTCTCATCAGCAAGTGTCTGTTGCACGTCATGCTCTTCGGCAATTGTGGCATTCAAAGGCTTTGGTTTGAAAAGTATAGGAACCTGCAAACCTCGTAATTCGAATAAGTGATCCGCGAAGATGATGAGAGGTTCCGAAATAATTAGGAGATGAGATTAGTGCGAATATGCGACTCGTATGAGAAATGTTTGACAATTTATAGTGTTTCGGATTGGGCCTGAGATCAAACAGCCAAGCCCCAAGTCGGAACAATGGTCCGAATTACATTCGAAAGCAATGGGCCGAATCTGATTCGTTTAATCCAAAATAGTGGGCCCCATTCCGAAAGAGTGGGCCAGATTATTACTTTAATGATTTGCATTTTCAGGACAGAAAACATCTTTCTCAAAATCAACGATCCAACCAATCGAGCAACCCTTTTTTTTAGAAAAGAGATAATCAAAACAAAACAAATTAATAATAGAAAACTAATGGAGGAGTAATATAGGGAAAACCTGCCATGGGATCAAAATCGTTCTCGAACTGATTAAGGGACACTTTTCAGCCCTTCGTTTACTTAGGCTGGTCCACGCAATTGTTGATATGTTTATCCTCTTAAATCCACCGCTCAAACTTCAACTTTTGCTTTGTGATACGCTTTTAGGTAGATTTATACTGAGGCATCTGTGTGTCCCATTCCAAGGCATACCCCCGCGATCAAGGTAAGCACAACGGTTCATCGTAACAGGTGAGTATACTGAGATCATCATTTTATTCTATTTTTGTATTTTTCAAAGCCAGACTTCCTGGTGAACAGGTCAGTACTTTCGTACAGCAGAGAGACCAAGGAAGATCTGACGAGAGCCCTTTTATTCTATTTTTATATTTTTATATATTTTTTTATTTTTACGACGCCAGACTTCCTAGTGAACAGGTCAGTACTTTCGTACAGCAGAGAGACCAAGGAAGATCTGACGAGGGCTCTTTTAGCAAGATATCCTGACTGTGCCCAGGTCTGCATATAATCTGGATGCAACAGAGGGACAGCCTGGATGATACATCAGTATAAAGACCCGAAACTTCAGATGTTGGCTATCTATCAACGCAGGATTTAAGACCATGAAATCATACACCGTTGGTCTGTTTCCCACGAGATGTCCAGTCCATTATGTTTGTATCACTTTAGCTTCTTTTGCTTTTCGAGCGGCAGACCTATCAATACATCGCAGTGGAGCCTAACATGTTTAACATTGAAACCTTACGTGTGTTAATCAAGTTCTTTAACACGAAAGCTCATTTCATTTCCCAAGCAACAATTTCTCCCCCTCAAATGATGCGTATGTACATATATGTTTTTTTTTTTTGCTTTTCTCCCCCTCAAACTATGCATATGTACATATATGTCCCTCTTTCCCCCTAAATTTGTGCATCACACTTTATGCGCAAATTTACTTATTTATTTACATTAGTATGAAACCGACTTTTTTTTTGTCGCTCAGTCAGTGATACGTGTCATTTCAAAAGATCTACAAGCACATTGAATCTCGAGATGCTGACAGGTTTTGTAAAAAGGTCCGCTGAATTAGCATCAGTGTGGATCTGTTTGAGTTAAACAATCCTCTATCATAGCAATCGTGAATAAAACGCACCTTGATATCAATGTGTTTGGTTTTAGAGTGAAAAACAGGGTTTTTGATAATCTGGATAACGGCAACCTTATCAAAATAAGTAGTAGAGTGTAGATAAGTCAAACCGTAATCCTTGAGCTGGTGTTGTATCAAAGAACCTGAGAGCAACAGACAGCAGATGCTGTAACGCACTTTGCTTCCGCTGCAAAAGTGAGTTGTTGCTTCTTGCACTGCCATGAGATGAGACTGTCACCCAAGAATTGGTATCCAGTTGATGTACACTTCATATCCCTGTTTTGATGAACTTTTAAGCCCAAAAACATTTTCACTTCTCTCAACGAGCGCCTTTCGAACTTCTTTCTCATCATACGAAAATACTAATGGCCTCCAGACGTGCCACCGGTGTGCATATCTCATCATAATCCAGATCTTCACCTTTGTCGAAACCTTGAACTGCCAATCGTGCTTTGTTCCTTATGATCACGCTGGGGTCATCTTGTTTGTTTCTGAATAGTCATGAGTTGATGCCCCCTGATTTGCTGTGGAATCGCACACCAGCAGCTTGAGATTGAGAAACTTCTAGATATTATAACAGATTGCTTCCCCTCATTTGATGCAGTAGCGATGTTGATCACTGGTGGATCTACCATGCAAATTAAGGGAATTGCTTCCAGAAACAGAGAAGTTCCTTGAATGTTTGAGAGTGCTAAGGAGACTTCAGTGTTACGGACTGCACCATCAGGGATAGCTATAGCAAGTTCAGAAATCGGTTTCTGAACAGCGAAGAATGAAGCTGCGAGTCATTCTTGGTGAAGAGAACCTCCATTTCTTTGTCGCACATCTGAGATACGCCAAAAAGGTTGTGCTTTAGTTTAGGGACATAATTGACTCTGAGAAGATGAGAACCCCGTTTCTGACAGTGCCCTTCATGGTTATTCTTCCAGTTTCCCCTTCCTGCGAAGTTGACAAATCCACCGTCGAAATATTTTTTTATTATTCAACTGGGACAAGTCTTCTTTCACGTGTCTGGAACAACTACTATCGATAAACCAAGGTCTAACGATCGCCCTCCATAGCCGTTCCTGCACACTTAGCGGGATCAATTAGAAACTGGAACCCAGGCCATTGTTGACCTGAGTTAGCCATCGCTATCAGTGTAAGAAACCTCACGAAAAATCATACATCTCTTAACATCGCTTGTTGTTTTTGGTGATAAGGTAGAAGTAGCTGGTTTCGAACACGGAGACTGGGATCCAACAGGAGTTTTAGGTTTCCAATTCTTAGTGTCTAAAGCACTTTCATTTGATGGAAAAACTTTTGTTTTTCTTTGAAACCTGTTCATGTTTGAAAATTTTAGATTCTCCTGTTTCGCAAGATTCCAGTCTCTGTCAGAAGGCCTTGCTTTAGGAGGACCATTTTTGGCAAAGTGAGAGTGCATAGCCTTCTGATGGTACATGTTCCTAGAGTAGTAGGGACGATGAACACAATTTCTTGCAATTTGTCCCGGAATTCCACAATTAAAACATGTCTGCCTTTTTGAGAAAAAGACATCTAGTTCAGCTTGTGTTATTCTCGAGAACAGGTCACGTCTTTTCCTTTCATTTGACGCTGAGTGCTTTCGAGGATGCTTGATCTTGGATGAACCTGGCTCATAGCTGTCAGCACAAGAGTAAGTATCTGCTACCTTACCCTTGAGTTTGGGTTCTGTTTGCTTGAGACTTGGGTTTTCCCTTTTAACATTCTTTCTCTTTGGCCTTCTGTTTCTACGTGACCGCTTCCTTTTAGGGGGAACAGATTCAATTGATTTTGTTTTGTTAAGGTCACCTTTGGGATTGATAGTTGAACCGTCTGTGGAAGCGACTTTCACAGATCCCTTTTCTTCAGAGACCATGTTTTCAGGAGTATCCGCAGAGAAAGTTTCCACAATAATTTCTTCTACAGTTAAATCATCAGATTCACCTGTGGAATCAATTACCATGGATTCCTTCTCCATAGGTTTCATGTTTCCATGGGTTTCTGCAGAATTGGACTCTATGGATGTCTCTTCTTCAGTCTGATCAACCTCTGAGTTCTCGACATTAGACGATTCCGGTAATTCAGATGATGAGCAGTCCGTGTCTAACATTTGACTGTCTTCTTTCGCAATGCTGCTAGATTCGGATTGTTCATCACAAACGGAACCACTTGAAGATTTGAGCTCATTATCTGAGATTCCTGAATCCTCTGTTTGACCGCCAAGATCGTCAGATGATACCTGTTCAACACCAATTTCTTCACTATCACAAACAAAATCATCAAATTTTTTTATCATTGCAGGGAGCTTCTGATGTATTATTCGATGTTTCAGGCATACAATCACAATTTCCTGAATCATCAGAATTGATTTCTGAGTTACTTGAAACAGATGTCTCAGGTTCCTCAGTTAACACATCAGGCTCTCCTGTCAAAACATCTTCAACATTTTCAACATGGTCATTTTTATCACAAGCATAATCTAGAATAATAGCACCAGATTCATCAGTCTTAGTGGGAACACCCCAAGTCTCAGCAAACCAAGAAAAAACATAATTCTAAGCATAAAGGCCATCTTTATCAGAAATAACATTATCAGCAACACGTTGATGTGATTCATCATCCTCTATACACTTCTCTTCTGTTCTTACTGACTCTGCACATGAACTAGAACAATTAGTATTTTCAACAGAATCAGAATTTTGCGAACTTTCCTTCATCTCTTCTACGGATGTGTTAACTGGTTTCGTTTTTGTTTCAGTTTCTGCTTCTGTATTTTTTACTGTTTCATTTTCGTGATCGGACTTATCTGCTGATTTGTTTTTAACATTATCATTTTTCACAAAATTCATTGGTTTCTTGAAATCAGCTTGTTGATCATTTTTAAACTTTGATGGTTCATATGGAGTATAGTCACTAGGCTTGCCATACATCATCTTGTCATAATTTTCCATCTCCTGCTCAGTGATAGGCAGTCTAGAATAATTATGATTGTATGGTGGCGGAACCTCTGTGTATCCCAATCCCTTTCCCTTATTTTCTTTATACGCAAGTTGCACATTGCACAGATTACGAACTGTGTCACTGGAAGTATCAAACTTTTTGATGTTTAACTCATTTTGTTTGTATTTTCCAGTGAGGAGCTCTAGCTCACCCTTCAAAGAGTCACATTCAAGGGTTTTGACTGTAAATCTATGTTTGTAATCGTGAACCCAACATTGCTGCTGGTTCACATCTCTGTGAAGTTGAGCTATGTCCTTCTTAAGTGCTTCAATCTTTTCATAGAGAATTTTATTATTCTCTCGAAGACTGATGTACTTTCCCATCACAGTGTTGTAATCGGTGATTAATGCTGAGTTTTGTGATCTCAGAAAAGCAACTTTCTTTCTACAGTGCTCGGAACATAAAAGAGAGTTTAGCGTTTCAGAGAGTGATTTCGGTTCTTCAGTTTTGGCTACTTCATTGATATGAGATTCCGTCGATTGTGGGGCCTTCTCATCAGGTGATGTAGCAGCCACGGGTGAAGATGAGGGAATCTGAGTGGCGTTGGAATGAGTAACAGATGGCGATGTAGCAACGCCCTTCTGACAGTTGGACATAGATGACGATGTGCTTGCGAGATTCTGACTCCTCAGCTTGTCCTCCTGGACATATTCATTGACTAAGGAGATCACATCTTTTGTTTCCGTTGTTGAGTGATTGTATGTTCCCATAATAACCGCAACACGATAGTCCCATGTCTTGCTTCGAGGCAATCCGTACAAAAAAGGCTCTGTTAATCCTACCAAGTGTCACATACAATCCGCTCTTCTCGATTTCAGAAAGCAGCATTGTAAACCTTCTGATTACGTCTTCTACGCTTTCACCCTCAATGAAATCGAAACTATCAAGTTGTTCCAAGAGCAACTGACGTTGAGAATCAATACTTTGAGAAGTCATCGTCTATCCAAGCAATAAACAAACAATAACCCGTAAACTCACTAACTCAAACACGTTGCAACCGTATGAACCCACTTCCTGTACTGCACCTCAAAAACTTGTCAAAAATTATCAAAACGAACAAACACCCTTTTTTATTAAGCTGATTTTTTTTTATTTTTCTAATTTTTAGATTTTTTTTTTAAATTTATAAAGTATAATAAATTTTAAAGTCTAATATTTTATATATAAAACTTTTCAATTAAGTTATTTTAAAAAAAAAACTAATATTATATTACTTATACATTTTTAATAAGAACTATTTTAATAAATATTAATGATTACCTAATCATTACCTAATAATTATTATTATATTAATATTATAATTATCCTAAAACGACAATAGAAACGTCGTTTCTGTCTTCTTCACAAAACAACCTCCCGAAACCCTAATTTGAAAACGCCGCCGCCAGGGATGTCCGGCGATGATAGGTTGCAGGTTATAGGGATGACCGGAGATGAAGTGTTTGGCGATGATGAAACCGTATATGTGACTTTGACGAAGTACGATGGTGATGACGAAGGTTATGAAAGTTGACGGAGATCAGCGGAGAATGTCGAAGGGTGTCGGAGGTCGGAGGTCACTGGTGCGGCGGAAGTATTGAACGGAGAAGATGACGGAGGTGGTCGTCGCCGGAGAACGTTGGCTCGACGGAACGGTGAGCGACGATGAAGTAGTAGGTGTGAATGAAACGATGATGGTGATGGTGTTACGCAGCGGAGGAAGTTCGTGATGATAACAGTGAAGCACAACGAGCTAGTGAGTTAACAGTGAGTGAACACGATGAATGACAAATACGGAAGATTAAGATGGTTCATGGTTGTGTAATGATGCGGAGATGGTGGACGAAGATGATGATTATTGGTGGTTGTAGGTTGATGATATGGTGGTTAGAGGTTGAACAATGGTCGTCGGAGGAGATCGAAGGTTGTAGCAGGTTGTACGGTGTTGGGTTGAAGATGAAGAACTGTGAAGATGATGTTTCGAATGGTATATGGATATGATTTCGGATGCGAAGTTGTTAGATTGCGGACGATGATGTTGAAGGTTACGGATGAAGATGATGATTTCGGATGACTTTGATGATGAAGATGTTGGTCCGAGATGGAGGATTACGGATGAGTTGATGTAGTAGCAGATGATCTCGGATGATGAAGATGGATGATTACGGATGAAACAATGTATCTCGAATGATAACTCGAAAGATGTGTCTGATGATATTTAATTGATGATGTCAGACAAATGATGATGACATGATACGCTGATGATGTCGGACAAAATGTTGTACGATGAATGATGATGATGGATAAGATAATAGAGTATTTTAACACTAATAAAAAAGATCAAAATAGCAAAATATAGTGAAATATCGAATAACGCGAAGAACACGATGAAGAATTCGAAGAACGCGATGAAGATCTTCAATAACAATGCAGAATTTCTTGATGTTTGATATCAAATTGGCTCTAATACCAATTGTAAGTCCCGAAAATACGGATCAAACAACGATATCAAACAATCACCAAGGATGGGCGGGATCCAAACTTGATGATCTTCAAGAAATAATCAAGAACAAGATGAAGATTTGAAGATAAGTTGATTCAAATGCTTAAACTTGCATTTCTAATACAAGTTTCTAAAACAAATCAATCAACCATGCTCCTAATTTCTAACTTCTATTTATAGTAAGGGGTTTCCCCCAAAACCCTAGGCCCATAATTCCCCCAAATCCCACTCTAATACCCACCATCTTCTAGAAGATTGGTCCATTTAGCCAATCATACTAATCCATAAACCTATTGGGCCTAACAATTATAAAGAAATTAATCTTCAGTGTGAATTATTCATTGTTTATACATGTTTATACATTAATACGTGCATTCGTTTGATACATGATTCGTAATTCGCTTAAACGTAAGTTTAACTCGTAAACATTGATCGTGTATTCGTAATTCTCAAATCTCCATACATTCAATTACTTGGTTATTCGATTGTAAGATTAAGTTATATGTTTTCACTTGATTATACTATAACAACCTGAAACCGACACCCTTGTAATAATTTCCGACACCCTAAAAATATTTTAAAATATCCCAATATGTCCCTAAAAACACCCCATACGTGAAAACGAACCCCGAATACCTTAAATATTAATAAAAATAATCAAAAACTGATTTTTGGGGTTTAGGCGGGCCGCGTAAGCCACCCCTTAAGCTTATGCGGGCCACGAGAACTTAAAACCTGGCACAACCCTGGGCCGCCACGTGGACCAACACCCGGCAGACCTATGCGATGACCCGGACAAGCTAGTCCGTTGACCAGCATTGACGGGGGCCACGTAGCCCCTTGGCTACTCTTACGCGGGCCGCGAGAAAACCGAAGTGAAGCACTATATATAGAGGTCATCGGGTTTCAATCAGAAATCGTTCAAAATCTTTTCTGTATCTCGAATTCTCACATAATAGGCAATATACTCGGGTCTAATACCCCCTAAATAGCGAGGTTCTGCTACGATGTAAGTATCATAACCCCTGGAGACGTATTAGATACTCTGCCCGATTGATCTAGGGTTCCGTAACGGCTGTCGTGGTTCTGCCCGACGTAGTCGTTGGAATGCCATCTCGGGGAGGGTATTACTAATGTTAAAATGGGTTATTATACTAACACGCGTGCATTTGTGTAATTTATAGATTATTCCCAGGAAATCCTTACTGAAAATCCTAAGACAGCAATATGAGTTTATCCGCTTTTGCAAACCTTTTTGTTAATTGTTTTTACAAAACCTCACTTAATTAATTATATATTAAGCAGTTATTGAGTATTTGTAAGAATACAATTATCATGAGTATGTTGGGGTTTTGTATACAAAATTTGTTACCACCTGGTCAAGGAGTAACATTTCCACAAGTTGAGTATGACAGTACCATGGATGTTAATTGGTATAACTTGGAAACAAATGTAACTGCGAGATCGCCCTCAGTACTGTACAATGGTTTTTATTAAAACTTGATTAAACTGGGATTCACTCACCAGTATTTCCCACTGACAAAATGTTTTTAGACGCGTTTCAGGTAACAAAATGTGAAATCCAAATAGAAGCCAGCTAGACAGCACTGAAGGCTTGGAAAAGTGGCAATAAAGTTACCTAATAATAAAATAGATATTTTTATTAAATAAAATAGGATGTATCCCTATGAAAATATGTGTACTGAAAACTTGGGTTTACCCATGTGTTTAATGTTATGGAAATGTGGTATTTTACTCTGATAAAATATTTCCTAACTACGGTCCTGATGAAAATTTCCGCTGCCAAATTAGACAATAACAGGATACCACCGAAATTGGATCACGGCCGCCCTCTCCTGGGATAGGGGTCGGGGGTTGTGACAGAAGGTGGTATCAGAGCTAAGCCACTGATTCAGCCACAGAAGTGTCCTACTGACGCCAAAATTCAAAGTGTTAGGAAATAAATAACGGGAATAATGCATAATTGTATTTTCTTGTTATGTGTTATCTGACTATTTGTTAGTTTACAGTATGAGCGACCAAGGACCATCTGACGCGTATCGTCAATTGTCTGGTTCGCCTAGGAGCGAAGGTGCGTCTTCTCAGCCTGCCCTCTCGGGGTACTCTGCTGATACAGAAGAAGGAATATTCGTATTTAAGGCTCAATCTGAAGAGCCATTTCCTCAGAAAAAGAGGGGATGGTTCAGTAGGGGAGCACACGAGCGTAGAAAGCGTATGAAAAAGTTACAAGACCAGAAGGCACTAGCCGCAGCTAAAAGAGAAACCGATTCTTATGCCCAAGATATGCTTAATAGGGGTATAGCCAATATCCATATCTTAGCAACCACTACAGCTGACCCAAACCTGGAGCAAATGTTAGCACCACAACCACAACCACCAATTCCTGATCAACCAATGGAGATAGAAAACCCTGAAAACCAAGTAGAAATGCATGACTTCAATCTGGAGGAAATACCTAGGGTACCCACACCAAATCCCCTAGACCCAAATTACGACCCATGGTGGGACGATAATAGGGACTATGTGCAACGTTACCCCATCCATGAAGATTTGCCCATGCCCAATCTAGGAGCCTACCTAGGGTTAGATCCTCTAGATCCCTATTACGATAACGATGCAATCATTAGGGAGATTTTAGAGAATCCTTATCCATACCTGGCCCCGTACCAGGAACCCGCACCCCAGATTCCAAACCCAGTCCTAGAACCTGCACCCCCAATGAGTGCAGACAACGTACAAGAACTTAGGACTTTTGGTGAAGAAATTTTAGAAAGCATTGAGAGAATGAGACAGGTGGGAGAGCGTCTCGTATGGAAATACGATGAACGCAATATGGATTTTTGGATGAATCCATATCCTTGAATCGATGGTGGAGACGGTAGAAATAATAATAATATAATATAATAATAAAATATGTGTGTATATGCTAAAAAAACTACGGATGCCTACTACTATTAGTGTAACTTTAAATTTCAGTCGGTATTGTAATTTTAAATTCAGTACTAGTGTGTAATAGACGCAAAGTATATGAATAGAGTAAAAGTCACAGTGCTCGACGCTTTTGACCAAAATGCGTGTCATGTGATTTGCTATATTCAAATATTATTGGCGATATTAATATGTGGTAAATGTTTAAAATTCAGATGGACAACGAAGTGAATTAGGAAAACCAGAATGATAATATCCAGAACGACAACAACTCGAATAACGATAATCTGAATAATGAGAATCCGAATAACAATGGAAATCACGTGGATAATAGTGCCATCCAACACATAGTGGCACAAGGAATCATAGATGTGATGCCATTTATTATCCAAACTGTTAAGGAAGCAGATAATAAAAGTAAGCATAGAAGTAAGCGACCAATTGAACCGGAACACAGCGTGAACAATGGACCCGTACTTCAAGTGCCCATTCCCAAAAGAAGAACCATGCCATATGGTTGTTCTTATAAAGAATTCTGGTCCTGCAAACCAATAGAATTCTCGGGCAATGAAGGACCCATTGCAGCTCTACGCTGGATAGAGAAGACTGAGGTTGTTTTATAAATAAGCAAATGTGCGGAAGAGGAGAAGATAATGTTTGCTTCTAATTTGTTTAAAAATTCAGCCCTAGAATGGTGGAACACTATCCTCCAATCAAAAGGAAGTGATTGGGTATACAACCTGGAATGGGAGGAGTTTAAAAATATGGTAGAAAGGAAATTCTGCCCTCCCAATAAAAAGGAGTAGATAGCAAATAAGTTTCTAAACCTTAGGATGACCAAAGTAGATAGTAAGGGTTATACTACTACATTCTTTGAATATGCTAGAATAGTACCAACCCTTGCATCACCTGAACCAGTATTAATCTCCCGATACATCTGGGGATTAATCGGGGAGATTAGGCATGTAGTCAAGGCAGCTAGACCTCAAACCATAGAAGAAGATGTAGAACTAGCCAATACCTTGACAGATGAATTAATCCGTACTAGAGAAGAAGACCAGAGGAGAAACCTAACCCAAAGGCTTACCCAAGAATTCCGTTTTGGGAATTCCAACCGTAGGAATGTAGGTTCTACCTCTGCACCGTACTGCAAAACCTGCAGAAAGAAGCATTCAGGAAAATGCTCCACTCACTGCAATTTCTGCAAAGCACCAGGACACAAGGAAGAAGATTGCAAGAGGAAATCTAGTAATGGACTGTGCTTCAACTGTGGAGAAAAAGGTCACATCAAGCCAAATTGTCCGAAATTAGCTCCAGCTGCAAACAACAAGAACACTAAAAATGCTACAGCATTTGTTCTAACTGCAGATGAAGCCAAGATGATTCCAGGCGTCATAACTGGTACGTTTTTAGTTAATGATATTTTTGCTAAAGTATTATTTGACTCTGGTGCAAACCAAAGTTTTATTAATACTTCGTTTTGCAAACTTCTAAATCAATTATTAACTAAACTACCACAAGAATGTCTAATAGAAACAGCAAATGGAGAAACCGTTAGGATTTCTGAAATCTTGCAGGGGGTAAGAATAGAAATTTCTAATAAAAAATTTATTGCAAATCTTTACCTAATGAATCTGACAGGATTTGATGTCGTGTTAGGAATGGATTGGTTAATAGCCAATAAAGCCAGTATTTTATGTGATCAAAAGTCAATCCAAGTAAATTCACCAAGGGTTGAAAAGATCACAATTAAAGGAGATAAACCATCTAGATCCACTAAATTCATCTCTGTGATGAAAACTGCAAGTTATTTAAGAAAAAGATCTATAGTGTATTTGATTTCTATAATCACTAACACTAAAGGAAAAGAGCTAAAAGACATTTTAGTAGTGTCCCAGTTTTCAGATGTATTTCCAGAAAAATTGCCAGGACTGCCACTAGATAGGGTAGTTGAACTCAGAATCCATCTGCTACCAGGAACGACACCGATCGCCAAAGCACCTTATCGTTTGGCACCCGCTGAAATGCAGGAACTGAAGAAACAGTTAGACGAATTGTTGGAGAAAGGATTCATACAGCCAAGTTCATCGCCATGGGGAGCACCAATTTTATTTGTCAAAAAGAAGGACGGATCAATGCGTATGTGCATTGACTACCGTGAATTGAACAAGGTCACAATTAAGACTCGGTACCCATTACCAAGGATCGATGATCTGTTCGATCAACTGCAAGGAGCTCGATTTTTCTCTAAAATCGATTTAAGATCAGGATATCATCAATTAAAGGTACAGGAAGAGGACATTCCTAAGACTGTATTTAGAACAAGGTATGGCCATTATGAATTTATTGTCATGCCATTTGGTTTAACCAATGCCCCAGCCGCATTTATGGACATGATGAACCGAATATGTAATCCATATTTGGACAAATTCATAATTGTTTTTATTGATGATATTCTAATTTACTCTAAGAGTAAAGAGGATCATGCAAAGCATTTGCACTTACTTTTAAGTTTATTAAGAAAGGAAAAGCTTTATGCTAAGTTTTCAAAGTACGAATTTTGGTTAGAACAGGTACAGTTTCTTGGACACTTAGTTGATCATAAAGGAATTCATGTGGATCCAACAAAGATCGAGGCGATTACCTAATGGAAAATCCATGAATCACCAACCGAGGTTAGAAGTTTCTTAGGATTGGCTGGGTATTATAGAAGATTTATTCGAGATTTTTCTAGAATAGCCATTCCTTTAACCAAGTTAACCTGTAAATCCATTAAATTTGAACGGGGACCAAAACAAGAAAAAGCCTTTAGAATCCTTAAGCAAAGATTAACCCATGCACCCATATTAGCGTTACCAGAAGGAACTGAAGACTTTATAGTCTATTGTGACACTTCTAAGTTAGGTTATGGATGTGTGTTAATGCAACGTCAAAAGGTGATAGCTTACGCATCTAGACAACTTAAGAATCATGAAGAGAATTATTCAACCCATGATCTAGAACTAGGAGCCATAATTTTTGCCCTTAAGATTTGAAGACATTACCTTTATGGTAGTAAGCTTACCATATTCACAGATCATAAGAGTTTAAGGTATGTTTTTGGGCAAAAAGAGCTGAATATGAGACAAAGACGCTGGATGGAGATTCTTAGTGACTATGATTGTAATATCCAGTATCATGCAGGAAAAGCCAATGTAGTGGTTGATGCTTTAAGTCGAAAGTATCATCAAAAGCCAAACAGCGTACATTATCTTAAATTAAATCTGCAAGTAGATTTAAACGATCAGATTAGAAAAGCACAAGAATCAGTAATCAAGGATGATACTGAAAAATTAAAAGGAATGATTAAAGAATTAAAACAAGGAACATATGGAATTTGGAGATTCCATAAAAAGAGAATGTGGATACCTAAATTAGGAAACCTACGTCACCATATATTAGAAGAAGCCCATAAGTCTAAGTATACGATGCATCCAAGAAGTGATAAGATGTACCAGAATTTAAGGAAAAATTTCTGGTGGATAGGAATGAAAAAGGATATAGCAGCTTATGTTTCTAAATGTTTAACTTGTTCACAAGTCAAAGCTGAACACCAGAAACCTTCAGGTTTGTTACAACAGTTAGAGATGCCAGTTTGGAAATGGGAGTTGATAACAATGGATTTTGTTACTAAATTACCCAAAATAAGAAAAGGTAATGATACAATCTGGGTGATTGTAGATAGGCTAACCATGTCAGCTCATTTCCTACCAATGAAGGAAACTTTCAGCATGGAACAATAAGCCAAATTGTATGTAAATGAAATAGTTTCATTACATGGAATACCTTTATCAATTGTTTCTGATAGGGATAGCCGTTTTACCTCTCATTTTTGGGCAAGTTTCCAAAAAGCAATGGGAACCAAGTTAAATCTAAGCACAGCTTACCATCCTCAAACGGACGGACAAAGCGAAATGACAATTCAGACAATGGAAGACATGCTTAGAGCTTGTGTAATTGAGTTCGGAGGTAATTGGGACGATCACTTACCTTTAATAGAATTTTCTTATAATAACAGTTATCACATAAGTATAAATGATGCACCATTCGAAGCACTTTATGGACGAAAGTGCAGAACCCCAGTCTGTTGGGCAGAAATTGGGGAAAAGCAACTATCTGGACCTGAGATAGTGCAAGAAACAATCGATAAGATCATTCAAGTCAAGGAACGACTGAAAGCAGCATGTGATCGACAGAAGAGCTACGCTGATAACAGACGTAAGCCGTTAGAATTCCAGGTAGGTGACAAGGTATTATTAAAAGTCTCTCCTTGGAAAAGAGTGGTAAGATTCATCAAAAAGGGAAGCTAAGTCCCAGGTATGTTGGACCTTTTGAGATTATTAAATGAATAGGACCTGTAGCTTATCAGCTACAACTGCTAGAGGAAATGGCAGGAATACATGATGTATTTCATGTATCTAATCTCAAGAAATGCTTAGCTGATGTGTCACACCCTGGCTTTGCGGAAGCGTGGTTATTTTGGTGTGACTTCTTAATACCATAGCTTAACCATAACAAAGCTATATGAATTAAAAACATGCAAGATCATCCATTAAGTTTTAGAAACCAAATAAAATACCATTGTCTTAACGGGAAAACACCCTAACAACCATAACATTGTTCAACAACACAAACATAACATAAACACAGTTTAAGGACTGTGACTTGTCCAGGAAAGAGTCACATTCCCTAAACCCCGGATGACCTCGTACTAGTGCAGCGGGAAAACGTGCCATACCGTGCCAGATCCTTTAATTCCCTGAAATACATGTAAGTTGAAAAATCAACAATAATGTTGAGTGAGTTCATGTGTAAGTGAGTAAATAAACCTTTGTTTGTATAAAAATCCTGGTATGTAGCAAATAAGGAAAAAGAGATCACCAATGGTTTGCAAGGCCATTGATATGTGTGAAATGCAAGTAGGAAGGCTCAAACCTAGCAGATTTATGCGTCGGGTACAAAGTCATCCCGAGGTCCGTTATGTTGGGCCTGGGACTGGGCTCGCTACACCCAAATAGATCTATCGCTCCTGCCCCTCGGTTCTACCCTGAGGATTAATGACCTCAAGTTTCCGCCTACCCATTCACATGATCTAAAGTAACAAACCTCCTTACGCTAACCATACCATGTATAAAGTATTCGTAAACATTGTAACATGTATTTCACCCCCGCAGTTTAGAAAACTGAAAACAGTTAAGAGAAAAGGGGGACATGAACTCACAGTCGGTGCGTCTCTACCAAGTATGTCTCTGAAAGCAAGCAGCTGTGCAACGACCTACAAGTTCTAACTCTATTAGACGGACGGCCGTGCCTTAGCTTTATGGTTTTTGTTTTAGGAAACAGTTAGACAACTATTTCGTGTTTACATGCTGTGCATACTTGGTAATTAATCTCCTTCCCAAGGATGGGGGATTTAATACATGTGTGCTCGAAATATATTATTAAGTCTTACTTAATATATATTTATTTTCCAATTCCAAAATATAAATATTTTTCTCAAAAATATTATATTTTCATTTCACATAATTCTCCCAAAAAAATACGTTGACAAAATACGCGTTCATAAATATTTCCGTAAAATGCGTAAGTTACGTTTTAGCCATCAAGTGGTAATAATAATTACCGATGTAACTTATATATTTATTGTGAAAGCGTTCGTATTATTTTGGATTCGTTAACGTTCGAAAATATTATTTTTACTTTAAAAATAATATTATATACTTCACAAAATAATTTAACAAGTAGCGTATTGAAAAATATATTTACTAAATATATATTTATCACGTTTAATTTTGTGAAAATCCCACCTCCGATATTTTGTAAATAAAATCGTGGCGAAACTTATATTTTGAAAACATGTCGAAAAGTATTTCTAACACTTATAGTGAAAATAATTCTAAGTGTTAGGTTTTTAGAAAAATTTCGCTAGAGTTTCCTCTGTAACTGGAGGTGGCCACGCTTTCAAGCGTATCATTTTCTTTTACAAAACAATTCAACAACTTCTTTATTCGATCAAAACAATTTTCAACGCAACAAACTAGTTAACAAGTATGTAAATTGCAGAAATCACATGAACTTGTAGTTTTTCCAAAACTATGGTGTAAATCCCCTTATATTTAGTGGATCTTCATATAAAGAAATTCGATCTCGTAAAAACCTCGTTTTTAGAGAAAATCCGTCTTTACAACTTCTCGTCATTTTTACAAAAATTGTTATTTTGTCGAAACTTTTGTGTTACACAAGTGCTTACACACTTGTGTGTTCTAAAAATCATACTTGTATGTGTAACATCCGTTTTTAGAAAAACATGATTTTCTTGACACTCGGTCCTTTGAAAATACCATTTGTAGATACGTAGATCCGCTAGTTTTAAACACTATTTTACAAGTAAGAACACTTTTACACAAGTTCATGAGTCGTGTGTGGTAGAGTTTCACCTTTTAACCCTTGTTCCATTCAACACATCCTTATGTCATGATCCATGATCATGACCAAACCGGGTTAAATGATGATCCGAGCTACCACAACATAGATCGGGTCCAAATATCCACACAAAAATAAATACTACAACATTTACACAACTTATAAGCTTTTAACCATCTTTACTTGCATTTTTAGTAGACTTTAAAGCTTCATTTTGTAAGATTTCGAGTTTTAACCGTTACACATTATATTAACCACTTCAAAATAGTTCAAGTAAAGGATTTAAGCATCATACCACTAGCTCGAGGCTAGGGAAGAATCTAAGCGCAAAATGAGAGGATAAAAGCTAGAGAAAGAGGTCCTTCAAGCTCCGAGTGCACCAAGCTTCCTAATACGAGATCCTTGATGCTTGTGTATGCTTGGAATGTGAAGATGAAGCTCGAAAATGGATGATGGATGGCAAGGGGATCTCGGCCGAAGCCTTAGAGGGCAAGAGAGAGAGTGATTTTGTGTGTTGGATTGTGATTGTTCAATGTGCCATCTTAAGTTATTTATAGACAAAAGTGAAGGTTTAATCCATTGGATCATATGTTGTTTAGATATTAAACATTGTGGATTAAAATATTCAAAAGTAATCAAAGGGTGTCCCCTTCTAGTTGGCGCCGATTTCAATGGGGGGGGGGGGGGTTCTTGGTCCATATGTAACCAATAGTTAGGTTATTAGTTAAGTTAAGTAGGTTAGTTAAGTACTTAACCCGGTTAGTTGTGTGACGTGCTTTAAAGCGGGTGTTAGGGTGTTCAGGGACCCTAACTTGCTCAGAATAAGACAGATAATGTTTATGGCAATATTTTCATGTCCCGGGTAAAGTCCTGTTGTTCGGTTGGATAGTAATCCGTTAAAGCGCTTAACAAAGCTTTTAAGTGTCGTTAATGCCCTTTTTAGTGACACAACTTATTCCTGACACTTTGGAAAGTGTCTAGTAATATTTTTCTCATGTTTTGGCACTTTATTAGCTAGCTAGAAGCTGAATTATTCATTAAAGTGCTGTGTTTTGTGCTAAGTGTACGTTTTAGGCACATCCAGTCATTGTGACTTATTCCTAGAGACGCAGTTCTATAACCCTTATATCCCTACACTCACTATGGGTGTAGTAAGATATTTCTGGCTCATACAGGCCTTAGAGGCAATATCTGCCTGATGCTGGCTTTGTCAGCAAGTTCAATAGGTTATCCGTTCATAGTGCTACTGTGCTATTGTGCATCATGTTTGTCACTAGAGTTCAGTATGTAAATAATGTAGTGACGGTATGTAAAGTATGATGCAGGTATGTACAAGTATCAGAAATCAAGTAGCAGTTCATCAGTAATTTCAGTTAAGCACAGTAATCAAGCAGTAATTAATTATTAATTAAACCGTACGGGTACCTGGTTTAGTGAGGGTTGTCACATTCTCCCCCCGTTAGAAAAATTTCGTCCCGAAATTTTAAGTTCTGCTTCTAGTTGCAGGGTTCTGTGTGACAACCCGAAATCTAGAACCTTTCGTTGTAACTTGCTTGTACGTTATGTGACTAGTTAAAATGATAACGTGAACCTTTTTATGTGATAAGTGCTTTGTTACGTGTGTATTGTATATATATGTGTACGTGTTATATGTGAACCGAGAACCCGACACGAAACAACAAGGAACCCGACTCGAGACCATGAGGTCTCGAGTGAATAGTAATCGGTTTTGGGCCTTGGGCCGAGAACCTTTGGCCGGTTGGGCCTTTGGGCCGTGAACCCCACTCGAAACCCACTAAGGGTGCACACTCTTGGAACTTGACTATATATACCATACCTTAGTTAGTTTTTGCCATTTGTTGAACATTAGAACACACACACACTTCCATCTTCTCTCCCACTAGAACTCTAGCACACAAACACACCTCCAAGACTCTCGGATCTAATCGGTTAGCACAAGAACTCTCGGGCTTGGAACTTCGGATCGGCACACACACACACATCACCAACCGGTTAGTATTTTTATGGTTAATTTTGTTGTGCTTTGTGATGTATGATAAAATGCATGAAATGATGTTTAATGTTAGTGTTTCTTGATGATTATTGTTAGTTCATGATATGTTTGTGCTTAAATGGATGCATGAATGAGATGAAGTTTTATGTGTGTTAAAAAGTTTAGTGTTGGAATGTGTTCATGTGTTAAAGAGAGTTTAAACTATTAGATTTGATGATTCATGAAATCGGTTTACATATGTCATGAAATCGGCTAAGGAGTATGTTTGTCATGTTAGGATGCATGCTAGTAAATTGTATCTTGACGGTTGTTCATAGTTTTGTTTGAATAAAGGTTGAATACTTGATGAATATGGTTATGAATAATTGAAGAACACTTTGAATGATAGTTAAGAATATGAAAACCCTTGTGATTTTGATCCACTTTGACCAATAACCTGATTAGGAAATATGTTAGTGGGATTCTATTGGTTATTTCCGGATTTAGGGCCTGATTACATTGTACTATTTGGCTGACTACATCTGCATCAACACGTGAACTTGATAATGACAGCATACCGACTCGCAATCACCCAGTTGCGACTCGCAACCACAGCGTGATGACTCGAGACCACGCGGTTGCGACTCGCAACCATAACAGGACAAGCCGAGACCGCAGGTTACGAGTCCGGTTGCGACTCGAGACCTTAGCATGATGAACCGAGACTACGGTTGCGACACCGGTTGCGACTCGCAACCATCCATGACCAACACACAGCATGACTCGAGACCATGCTTGCGAGTCCGGTTGCGACTCGAGACCACACTTTTGGGCCTTAGTTAATGGGCCAGACTGATGGGCTTCTGTGTTAACTGCTTTTACGTGTTTGGGCCTAAGTAGTTGGGCTGAACTTGTGAACCGTATGTGCTACTGTTGACTGTTAACTATTACTGCTAAACGTGCTTGTCAAACGTGTTGAACATTTGTGCACTACTTGGTTCGAATCTGATTATACGTGATATCCGTGTTAGGACGTTATTGACTACTTGCGACTTGATTGACTTTCTGTGATTAACTGCCGAGCAAACCGAGGTGAGTTCACACCCTTTACAAAGCATGGGATTCCCTGGGTTGGGAACGGGGTTAAGGAACGTGGGTTCCTCGTCTACCTCGGGTAGGACGTCAGTGGTTCAGGAATGTGATTCCTCGTCCGGATGGACGGATAAACGTACTAGACTAAAACTCTATCACGAAGTCCCTCCTTTTTGTATCGACTAATCGCCGGGCCAATGGCGAGCGGGTCATTAGTTAGATAGCGCTATTTAGGTCTGACAAGCCTCACACCGTGCCGCAGAGGACGGGCGTGAACTAATGGATCTGGGGCACGTCAATGATGATAGACATTGATGTTTTCAGGGCACATAAACATGACTACAGTCAGCAATCGATACGGTAACGAGTCTAGTATACACATGGGGTAGCCCCCACGGCTGGAGAGCCAGATGATGTACATGGGGTAGCCCCCACGGCCGAAATGCCTGATAACTACATGGGGTAGCCCCCACGGCCGGAGTGCCGGAGTAACTGGGAACGAACATGTCACGTTTTTAAACTATGGGGTAACCCCCACGGCAGGATGCCAGATAAAGTAAACTGTTTTCGAAACAACTAAAACGAACGCCCACCCGTGAACTCACTCAACTAGTTGTTGACTCGTTACTACATGCTTTGCAGGACCATAGGTACTCAGCTGGAGCTTGCATGGAGGAGGATCGTTGTGGGACAGGGATTGCTACGAGACTATGTTAAACTTGAAACTTTTGGAACTTATGTTATAACTTTAAACTTATGCTTCCGCTTGCAACTTAAACTTATTTGTTTTTGAACACCAATCGTGATGGTTAAACTTTTATAACTACTTATATGCTTGTTCAGTATGATTGGTGGCTGGATCCTGGTCAGTCACGCCTCCAAGCGGTAGTACTCCGCAGGTGGGATTTTGGGGGGTGTGACAGATTGGTATCAGAGCCATTGGTTATAGTGAACTTGGTTTTAATAAAGAAGAAACGTTTTTGTTAAAACCAGACTATAACCGGAACAGTGCTCAACGGTCCACAACGACACTTCGCTCCTCATGCAAGGCTCGACGTTCTAGGTAATATGATGTATGTATATTGCCTACTTGTTAGTTGCGTAGTACACTGCTCATGGTATGCTTGATTAGTATAGCTGCTGTTGTTTGAACACGTGCGTGCTTACTCTGTCCTACTATTGTACTTTCGCGAACCTCTCTCACACGTATTACTCTTGTTATGAAGAACCATGTCTGGACGCGTTAACATGACACAAGCCCAGTTGACGGCTTTGATCAACGAACGAGTTGCCGCAGCGCTCGCAGCTGCACACGCAGGAGGTATATCCTGCAGTCCGAAATTTGTTCTAGGATCATTTGGATCCTACTCTCGTGAACCAACCTTTGTGTTAAACTCTGTCTTTCTTTCACCTACCTTAGGTCAGTATGCTCAGGCACCGGTGTGCACTTTTAAGACCTTTATGGACTGTCGACCCACGACTTTTAGCGGCACTGAAGGAGCAGTAGGTCTCCTACACTGGTTTGAGAAACTGGAGTCTGTGTTCGAAATGTGTGAATGCCCTGAAGCGCGCAGGGTGAAGTATGCTACTGGTACTCTCGAGGGTTTGGCCCTCACGTGGTGGAATGCTCAGGTGCAGATGTTAGGGTTGGTTGCTGCCAACGCCACCCCATGGGAAACTTTCAAGGAAATGATCAGGGAGGAATACTGCAGTCGTGACGACATTCACAAACTGGAAGATGAGTTCTACAATCTTAAGATGTCGGGATCGGAGATTGAGGCATACACTAAGAGATCGCATGAGCTTGCCTTGTTGTGTCCTACTATGGTGGATCCTCCGTATAAGCGAATTGAACTCTATCTCAAGGGCTTGGTGCCAGAGATCCAAAGTCATGTGACTTCAGCGAGGTTGACTACTATCCAGCAGGTTGTACAGTTGGCTCACCGTCTCACTGACCAAGCGGTGGAGCAGAACAAGTTACCGAAGCGTATAGGTGCTGCAACTACTTCTGGTGCTTCTAGTGGGGATAAACGGAAATGGGATGGAACTTCAAGCAGGGGTTCAACTTCAGTGCAAACTCAGTCTCAGCAGAGAAAGACGGATGATCACAAGAGCCCCGGTCAGCAGTCATCTAGTGGTCAAAGTCATGGTGGATACAAGGGGAATCACCCCAAGTGCAATCGTTGCAGCCTACACCACAGTGGGCCATGCACCAGGGGCAACTGTCATCGATGCAACAAGCCTGGTCATGTTGCAAAGGATTGCAGGAGCGCATATCCTGCCAACCAGAATCGTCAGCAACCTCAGCAAAACCAGCGACAGCAGCAGGGTAACAACAAAGGGTGCTTTCAGTGTGGAGCTGAAGGTCATTTCAAGAAGGATTGTCCCCAACTGAACCAGAACAACAACAACAATCAGGGGAATGGTAACAATGGGAACAACAACAACAACAATGGTGCTAGGGGACGAGTGTTCGTGATTGGTCAAGGTGAAGCAAGGAATGATCCCAACGTGGTGACGGGTAAGTTCCTTCTCGACGACTTTTATGTTACAGTCTTATTTGATTCGGGTGCCGATACTAGCTATGTGTCACTAGAAGTTAGTAAGATGCTTAAGCGTATACCTACACCCCTGAGCGACAAGCACACCGTAGAGCTAGCTAATGGTAAAAGTTTGGAAGCCTCACACGTAGTCAAGGGTTGCCAGCTTACTCTCGCTAACCAGACCTTCTCTATTGATCTTATACCTATTGTCTTGGGTAGTTTCGACGTTGTCATTGGGATGGATTGGTTATCCCAACACCGAGCAGAGATTCTTTGTAACGAGAAGATCGTTCGTATTCCTGGTTTAGGTAGTGAACCTCTCATGATTCGTGGCGACAAGAGAAGTGCTGTTGAGAACATTATCTCTCTTCTTAAAGCCCAGAAATGCTTACGAAAGGGCCACACTGCGATTTTGGCTTTAGTTACTGATACCACAGAAAAGGAGAAGAAGCTAGAAGATTTTCCCGTTGTACGCGACTATCCTGAGGTATTCCCTGAGGAATTACCTGGTCTTCCGCCCCATCGCCAAGTCGAGTTTCAGATTGATCTAGCTCCTGGAGCCGCGCCTGTAGCCCGTGCACCTTATCGTTTAGCGCCATCAGAGTTGGAAGAACTCTCCACGCAACTACAAGAACTCTTGGATAAGGGTTTTATTCGTCCTAGCTCATCGCCTTGGGGAGCTCCAGTACTTTTTGTGAAAAAGAAGGATGGTACCTTCAGAATGTGTATCGACTATCGCGAACTCAACAAGGTGACTGTGAAGAATCGTTATCCTCTACCGCGTATTGACGACTTGTTCGACCAGTTGCAGGGGTCGAGCTACTATTCGAAGATCGATTTGAGATCGGGATATCACCAGCTGAGAGTTCGGGAAGAGGATGTCTCTAAGACGGCTTTTAGGACTCGATATGGGCACTATGAGTTTCTGGTCATGCCGTTTGGGCTGACGAACGCACCGGCAGTTTTTATGGATTTGATGAATCGAGTGTGCAAACCGTACCTGGACAAGTTTGTTATAGTCTTTATCGACGACATCCTGATCTATGCTAAGAGCAAAGAAGAGCACGAACAACATCTACGACTTATTTTGGAACTCCTTCGGAAGGAACAGCTTTACGCAAAGTTCTCGAAGTGCGACTTCTAGCTTCGTGAAGTCCATTTCCTAGGGCATGTGGTGAACAAGGATGGGATTCACGTTGATCCATCCAAAGTGGACTCTATTAAGAACTGGCCTGCACCTCGTACACCAAAGGAAATTCGCCAATTTTTGGGATTGGCAGGTTACTACAGGAGATTCATTAAGGATTTTTTTCTAAGATCGCGCAGCCTCTCACCTTACTAACGCAGAAAGGCGTTGTTTATCATTGGGGAAATGCACAAGAGTTAGCTTTTCAACATCTAAAGGATAGACTTTGTAGTGCACCTATCCTTTCACTGCCAGAGGGCACAGAAGATTTTGTGGTTTACTGTGATGCATCAATTCAAGGTCTTGGTTGTGTATTGATGCAACGAGATAAAGTCATAGCTTACGCCTCACGACAACTTAAAGTTCACGAGAAGAACTACACGACACATGATTTAGAGCTGGGAGCGGTTGTTTTCGCACTTAAGTTATGGCGGCATTACCTTTACGGAACCAAGTGCGCCATCTACACCGACCACAGAAGTTTAGAACACATATTCAAACAGAAGGAACTGAATATGCGGCAGCGACGATGGGTCGAGCTGCTGAATGACTACGAGTGCTCTATCAGGTATCACCCGGGCAAGGCCAATGTAGTGGCGGACGCCCTCAGTCGAAAGGACACTACGCCTAAACGCGTAAGAGCTCTACAACTCACGATCCATTCTAGTCTACCTTCGCAAATACGAGCTGCTCAGATAGAAGCACTGAAACCAGAAAACATTAGAGCTGAAGCTCTACGCGGGTCAAGGCAACGCTTAGAACAGAAGGAAGACGGTGCTTATTATGTAACAGGACGCATTTGGGTCCCACTCTATGGCGATTTACGAGAACTTGTGATGGATGAAGCGCACAAATCTCGCTACTCGGTACACCCTGGTTCGGACAAGATGTACCACGATATTAAAACCACGTATTGGTGGCCTAGCATGAAGGCCCACATAGCAACTTACGTCAGCAAGTGTTTGACTTGTGCGCGAGTAAAGACGGAATATCAGAAACCTTCAGGCCTACTTCAGCAACCAGAGATACCACAATGGAAATGGGAGCAAATTTCCATGGATTTCGTTACTGGCTTACCTAGATCACAGCGCGGAAACGATACTATCTGGGTGATCGTGGATCGACCCACGAAATCCGCACACTTTTTGGCAATCAAGGAAACGGATAAGTTCTCCACTCTAGCGGAGATATACCTCAAGGAAGTTGTTTCGAGGCACGGGGTGCCCACTTCTATTATCTCTGATCGAGATGCACGTTTTACTTCGGAACTGTGGCAGGCAATGCACAAGTCTTTTGGCTCACGTCTAGATATGAGCACAGCGTATCACCCACAGACGGACGGGCAGTCCGAGCGAACTATTCAGACCTTAGAAGACATGCTTCGTGCTTGTGTAATCGACTTTGGCAACAGCTGGGAAAGGCATCTGCCACTCGTGGAATTTTCGTATAATAACAGCTACCACACCAGCATTAAAGCTGCTCCGTTTGAGGCATTGTACGGACGTAAATGCCGGTCACCCCTCTGTTGGGCAGAGGTGGGGGATAGTCAAATCACTGGTCCAGAACATGTGGTAGACACTACTGAGCGGATTGCTCAAATACGACAACGCATGGCGGCCGCTCGTGACCGTCAGAAGGCATACGCCGATAAGGGCAGGAAACCACTTGAGCTCCAGGTTGGGGAGCGGGTATTACTCAAAGTTTCACCCTGGAAGGGTGTGGTTCGTTTTGGTAAACGCGGCAAACTCAACCCACGGTACGTTGGACCTTTCGAAATTCTTGAGAAAATAGGCAAGGTGGCCTACAGACTGAAATTACCAGCAGAACTCGGTGCAGTTCACAACGTTTTTCATGTGTCAAATCTGAAGAAGTGTCTGTCAGATGAGACGCACGTAGTTCCTCTGAAGGAACTCACGATCGACGAACAGTTGAAATTCGTCGAAGAACCTGTCGAGATCACGGACCGGGATGTTAAGGTCCTCAAGAGCACTAGAATACCTCTTGTTCGAGTTCGTTGGAACTCACGTCGCGGCCCAGAGTTTACCTGGGAGCGCGAAGATCGGATGAAACAAAAGTATCCCCAACTGTTTGAGAACAGTACAAACGCTACTGAGGCTGAAGCTACGGAATTTCGGGACGAAATTCCAGATCAACGGGGGGTGGATGTGACACCCCAGGATAACCGGGAAAACCTTGCAACCTAACTAGCTTCCTCAGTGAGTGCCGTCAAATTTCGGGACGAAATTTCTTTCAACTTGGGGATGATGTGACAACCCGAAATCTAGAACCTTTCGTTGTAACTTGCTTGTACGTTATGTGACTAGTTAAAATGATAACGTGAACCTTTTTATGTGATAAGTGCTTTGTTACGTGTGTATTGTATATATATGTGTACGTGTTATATGTGAACCGAGAACCCGACACGAAACAACAAGGAACCCGACTCGAGACCATGAGGTCTCGAGTGAATAGTAATCGGTTTTGGGCCTTGGGCCGAGAACCTTTGGCCGGTTGGGCCTTTGGGCCGTGAACCCCACTCGAAACCCACTAAGGGTGCACACTCTTGGAACTTGACTATATATACCATACCTTAGTTAGTTTTTGCCATTTGTTGAACATTAGAACACACACACACTTCCATCTTCTCTCCCACTAGAACTCTAGCACACAAACACACCTCCAAGACTCTCGGATCTAATCGGTTAGCACAAGAACTCTCGGGCTTGGAACTTCGGATCGGCACACACACACACATCACCAACCGGTTAGTATTTTTATGGTTAATTTTGTTGTGCTTTGTGATGTATGATAAAATGCATGAAATGATGTTTAATGTTAGTGTTTCTTGATGATTATTGTTAGTTCATGATATGTTTGTGCTTAAATGGATGCATGAATGAGATGAAGTTTTATGTGTGTTAAAAAGTTTAGTGTTGGAATGTGTTCATGTGTTAAAGAGAGTTTAAACTATTAGATTTGATGATTCATGAAATCGGTTTACATATGTCATGAAATCGGCTAAGGAGTATGTTTGTCATGTTAGGATGCATGCTAGTAAATTGTATCTTGACGGTTGTTCATAGTTTTGTTTGAATAAAGGTTGAATACTTGATGAATATGGTTATGAATAATTGAAGAACACTTTGAATGATAGTTAAGAATATGAAAACCCTTGTGATTTTGATCCACTTTGACCAATAACCTGATTAGGAAATATGTTAGTGGGATTCTATTGGTTATTTCCGGATTTAGGGCCTGATTACATTGTACTATTTGGCTGACTACATCTGCATCAACACGTGAACTTGATAATGACAGCATACCGACTCGCAATCACCCAGTTGCGACTCGCAACCACAGCGTGATGACTCGAGACCACGCGGTTGCGACTCGCAACCATAACAGGACAAGCCGAGACCGCAGGTTACGAGTCCGGTTGCGACTCGAGACCTTAGCATGATGAACCGAGACTACGGTTGCGACACCGGTTGCGACTCGCAACCATCCATGACCAACACACAGCATGACTCGAGACCATGCTTGCGAGTCCGGTTGCGACTCGAGACCACACTTTTGGGCCTTAGTTAATGGGCCAGACTGATGGGCTTCTGTGTTAACTGCTTTTACGTGTTTGGGCCTAAGTAGTTGGGCTGAACTTGTGAACCGTATGTGCTACTGTTGACTGTTAACTATTACTGCTAAACGTGCTTGTCAAACGTGTTGAACATTTGTGCACTACTTGGTTCGAATCTGATTATACGTGATATCCGTGTTAGGACGTTATTGACTACTTGCGACTTGATTGACTTTCTGTGATTAACTGCCGAGCAAACCGAGGTGAGTTCACACCCTTTACAAAGCATGGGATTCCCTGGGTTGGGAACGGGGTTAAGGAACGTGGGTTCCTCGTCTACCTCGGGTAGGACGTCAGTGGTTCAGGAATGTGATTCCTCGTCCGGATGGACGGATAAACGTACTAGACTAAAACTCTATCACGAAGTCCCTCCTTTTTGTATCGACTAATCGCCGGGCCAATGGCGAGCGGGTCATTAGTTAGATAGCGCTATTTAGGTCTGACAAGCCTCACACCGTGCCGCAGAGGACGGGCGTGAACTAATGGATCTGGGGCACGTCAATGATGATAGACATTGATGTTTTCAGGGCACATAAACATGACTACAGTCAGCAATCGATACGGTAACGAGTCTAGTATACACATGGGGTAGCCCCCACGGCTGGAGAGCCAGATGATGTACATGGGGTAGCCCCCACGGCCGAAATGCCTGATAACTACATGGGGTAGCCCCCACGGCCGGAGTGCCGGAGTAACTGGGAACGAACATGTCACGTTTTTAAACTATGGGGTAACCCCCACGGCAGGATGCCAGATAAAGTAAACTGTTTTCGAAACAACTAAAACGAACGCCCACCCGTGAACTCACTCAACTAGTTGTTGACTCGTTACTACATGCTTTGCAGGACCATAGGTACTCAGCTGGAGCTTGCATGGAGGAGGATCGTTGTGGGACAGGGATTGCTACGAGACTATGTTAAACTTGAAACTTTTGGAACTTATGTTATAACTTTAAACTTATGCTTCCGCTTGCAACTTAAACTTATTTGTTTTTGAACACCAATCGTGATGGTTAAACTTTTATAACTACTTATATGCTTGTTCAGTATGATTGGTGGCTGGATCCTGGTCAGTCACGCCTCCAAGCGGTAGTACTCCGCAGGTGGGATTTTGGGGGGTGTGACATTCTGGGGAAATAAATGGGGGTATTTCTCTTTCATCCGGTCCTCACGTTCCCAGGTGTATTCAAGACCATGTCTGGCATTCCAACGAACCTTGACGAGCTTGACACTGCTCCGGCGGGTCTTGTTCACTTTCCAATCCGTAACCTCGACGGGTTCTTCAATGAAGTGGAGCGTGTCGTCAACATGAATTTCGTCGGTAGGAATGACAACGGTATCTTGAGTTCGACTTTTCCTCAAATTGGATACGTGGAATGTATCGTGAACACCATTTAATTCGACAGGTAGATCCAACTTGTATGCTACGGTCCCAATTCTTTCCAAAATCCTGAACGGACCAATATACCGCGGATTCAACTTTCCACGCTTCCCAAAGCGTGCCACACCCTTCCAGGGTGATACCTTCAACAAAACCATATCACCAACCTCAAACTCTAGAGGTTTCCTGTTTCGATCCGCGTAGGCTTTCTGACGGTCACGAGCCGCACTGATGCGATCTCGGATCTGTGCAATCTTATCTGTGGTTTCCTGGACCACATCAGGACCAACCAATTGTCTATGACCAGCGTCTGACCAACAAAGCGGTGATCTGCATTTGCGCCCATATAAAGCTTCGAATGGCGCGGCACCAATACTGGCGTGGTAGCTGTTGTTGTATGAAAATTCGACCAAAGGCAAATGCTTATCCCAGCTACCGCCTAAATCCATCACACCTGCTCTCAGCATGTCTTCCAAGGTTTGTATCGTCCGTTCGCTTTGACCGTCGGTCTGCGGGTGAAACGCGGTGCTCATATTCAGCTTCGAGCCAAAAGCTTCTTGGAAGGATTGCCAAATTCTTGATACGAACCTTCCGTCTCTATCAGAGATGATCGAGAGAGGTACTCCATGGCGCGTAACAATTTCTTTCATGTAAATTTCGGCCAACTTTCTCGTGTTATCCTTCTCTCTGATAGGTAAGAAGTGCGCTGACTTCGTCAATCGATCCACTATTACCCAAATAGTGTCATGGCCTTTTGGCGTTCTTGGCAACTTCGTAACAAAATCCATGGAGATTTGTTCCCACTTCCACTTGGGAATTTCCGGTTGTTGCAGAAGTCCTGAAGGCCTCTGGTATTCCGCTTTAACCTTAGCGCAAGTTAAACATTTGCTCACATAAACAGCCACATCGCCTTTCATCCTAGGCCACCAATAATAATCCTTAAGATCTTAGTACATCTTATCCGCTCCAGGGTGGATAGAGTACCGCGACGTGTGAGCTTCATCGAAAATAACCTTTCTTAAACCTCCAAACAAAGGAACCCAAATCCTTTTCTCAAAACATAACGTTCCTTCCCTGTTTGGTACCAATAACTTCTCCATCCCTCGGAGATATTCCTCTTCAAGGTTTCTTTCCTTGAGAGCTTCTTTCTGCGCGACACGAATGCGCAAGGAAAGATCGGTCTGAATAATCATTTCCAAAGCCCTAACCCTTATGGGCTTGATCCTCTCTTTTCGACTTAGGGCATCGGCGACTACATTCGCCTTCCCTGGGTGATACTTTATCTCGCAGTCGTAGTCATTCAACAACTCTACCCATCATCTTTGTCTCATATTCAACTCCTTCTGGTTGAATATATGCTATAGGCTCTTGTGATCTGTGAAGATCGTACATTTCATACCATAAAGGTAGTGTCTCCAGATCTTTAAAGCAAAAATTACTGCGCCTAGTTCCAAATCATGGGTGGTATAATTCTTTTCATGTACTTTCAGCTGGCGTGACGCGTAAGCAATAACCTTTTGGCGTTGCATCAACACACAACCCAATCCACGACGTGAGGCGTCACAGTATACCACGAAATCATCAGTACCTTCTGGTAATGCTAAGATTGGCGCGTTGCAGAGTTTATCCTTCAATATCTGGAACGCTTCTTCCTGTTTGATTCCCCAATCAAACTTCTTATCTTTCTGCGTGAGGAGCGTCAATGGTTGAGCGATCTTGGAAAAATTCTCAATGAATCTCCGATAGTAGCCAGCCAAACCCAAGAATTGTCGAATCTCGGTTGGCGTCTTTGGCGTTTCCCAATTCTTGATCGCTTCGATCTTGGTGGGATCCACGTGGATTCCATCTCCATTTACCACGTGCCCAAGGAATTGCACTTCTTGTAGCCAAAACTCGCACTTAGAGAACTTGGCATACAACGTTTCCTTCTTCAGCAATTCCAGAATGGCTCTTAAATGCTGCTCGTGCTCGGCCTTCGTCTTTGAATAAATCAAGATATCATCGATGAACACTATCACGAACTTATCCAAATACGGCTTGCAAACTCTGTTCATCAAATCCATGAACACTGCAGGTGCGTTTGTTAACCCAAACGGCATAACTAGAAATTCGTAGTGTCCATATCGAGTTCTGAAGGCTGTCTTCGGGATACTCTCCTCTTGTATCCTTAACTGATGGTATCCAGATCGAAGATCGATCTTTGAATAGAAGCTTGAACCTTGCGGTTGGTCGAAAAGATCATCGATCCTTGGCAGAGGGTATCTATTCTTGATCGTCAACTTGTTCAATTCTCTGTAATCAATGCACATACGGAAACTACCGTCCTTCTTCTTGACAAACAAAACTGGAGCTCCCCAAGGCGAGAAGCTTGGTCGGATAATTCCCTTGTCTAACAACTCCTGAAGTTGTGTCGACAGTACTTGCATCTCAGAAGGGGCAAGTCTATACGGTGCCTTAGCCACAGGCGCGGCGCCTGGAACTAAGTCGATGCGAAACTCTACTTGCCTCTGAGGCGGCAATCCAGGCAAGTCTTCTGGGAAGACTTCTGGATATTCCCTCACGACAGGGATGTCTTCGATCTTCGGTTCCTTAGCTTTCTTATCTACAATGTGTGCCAGAAAGGCAGCACATCCCTTCTGTAAACATTTTCGCGCTTTGAGGCAGCTGATAATCCTCAACGGTGTATCACGCTTCTCTCCGTGAACCACAATTGTCTCACCATCATCACTTGGGATACGAACTACCTTTTCGTGACAAACTATCTTAGCCTTGTTGCTTGATAACCAATCCATTCCTACTACCACGTCGAAGCTTCCTAACTGGACTGATAGTAGATCCAGAGCAAACTCACGCTCTCCCAATTCGATCACACAACCTCGGATAACTTCATTGGCTTCTACCAACTTTTCATTAGCCAATTCGATCGAGTACGGAACATCTAATTTACTAGCGGCTAAACCAAGCATATTCTTAAACTCTAACGACACGAAGCTATAATCGGCGCCAGTATCAAATAAAACGGATGCATAGCGTTGGTTTACAGGGAACGTACCAGTAACAACATTGGGATCCTGGCGCGCCTCCCTCGCTTCCAAGTTGAAAACCCTTCCACGGGCTTGGTTTAACTCTGGGCAGTTCCTCTTGTAATGCCCAAGATCACCACAATTGAAACATCCGGATCTTTGCCCATTTCCACCAGCTTGGTTATTCCTTTGATTACGATTCACAGCGCCCGCTTGATTAGCATTGTTAGCTCGATTTCCATCACCTCCATTATTCCCTTGTGGGCGATTTCCATTCCCGCCCCGGTTGTTTCTGTTTCCGAATCCTCCCTGGCCTCTCTGGCCAGCTGTGGCCCAACAAGAATCCTTCAAGTGGCCAGTCTTTCCACAAGCTTCACAAACTTTTAATCCACAATCGGCCAGAATGGTGGCGCTGGCATGTATTACACTTGGGCTGAGTGCCCATGTACCCCTTTCCTTTCTTCCCACTACCAGCTGTAACCGGAGCTGGCGTGCTTGACTCCCCTTTCTTAACCATACTGCTAGTGCCTTGCTTGAAGTTTGAAAACTTTTGTTTGTTACCTCCCGATGACTCCACATGAGTCTCCTTCTTCTTTGGCTCAACATCATCAAACTTGTTCAGGCGAATAGTTTCCTCTGTAAGAGCCACGCTCAAATCAATCGCTTCCGTAATAGTCGCAGGCTTGGAAGAGGTCACCATGCTTATGATTTGAGGAGCTAATCCCCAAATAAAACGTTCAATCCTTTTGAACTCCGGATTGACCATGTAGGGTACCACATGCGATAAGTCGTGGAACCTCTGAACGTATTCTGCAATCTTTGGACCTTCCATCTTTAAATGCCAAAACTCTGTCTCCAATCTTTGGATTTCAGCGCGGGAACAGTACTTTTTGCGCATAAGTTCCTTCAGTTCGGTCCAAGTCAACGCGTAAGCAGCAGCTTCACCAAGTGTCTGCACTTGCAAATTCCACCAAGATAGGGCTCCATCTAAGACTAGCCCAGAGATATAGGTGACTTGCTGATCTAGTGCGCATTTTCTCATGCGAAGAACAGATTCAGTTTTCTCAGCCCAACGGACAAAGGCGACAGCACCTCCTGTGCCATCAAAGTTGACGGGCTTGCAGTCTAAAAACTGCTTGTAGGTGCACCCTGCACATACATTATAACATATGATTGGCATTAGCATTCTTGCTAAGGAAATCCATTTAGGTCATGGTATGTCTTAATGACTTAGGGTTACCATGAGGTGGGTTGTTGTTGTTGCCAGTGTTGCCTGAGTTGCTTCCACTAGTCCCTCCTTGAGAGGCGGCGTATTGTGCGATGGCAGCAGCAATGATCTGCTGGAGTTCTGCCTGAGTGGTAGGCATCTGTGGTTGTTGACGTCTCGGCGGCATCTTCTAAAGATGTGTTTACGTCGGTCAGGCCATAGTAAAGCGCACGTATATAGTAATAGTAATAATACATAACATCTCATGTTATCAATACATCAGAAATATAAATCACACAACATCCCATGTCACCAATATATAAATAAGAAATCAAGCATCAAATATGATGAGAATACTGCGATTGCCATACATTGAGACCACATAGTAAGTGTATCAGTACATCACTGTGTCATACAATCATCAATCAACTAGGGGCTACATCACCCCTGTCCAAAAACTATATCAAGTCAGTGTCAAATACATCAAATACATGTCAACAAAAGTCAGAATCATCATGTAGTCTCCAAAAATGCTGTGCAGTCAAAAGCAATCGCGGTCCTCTCACCAACGTCTACCCAAACGGTACTGATGAGCTCTATACAGATGGCGGTGGAGGAGGGCGAAAGTGAGTGTAAAACAAACAACGTAACTGGAGCCAGTCCTCCTCCATGGCTCTCTGAGTACGGATGAAAGAAGCAACTTGCTGCTCTAGGGCAAAGAGGCGTGCAGCATAATCTGGAGGTACAGGTCGAGAAGGCTGCAAAGGTGAGTGTGTCTGACCGTGACACGGACATGGCGGCGGCTGAGCTCTCTCGAGCTCCTGAATGCGCTGCGTGTGTGACTCATGCTGAAAAACGAAAGACATCAACACGTCCTCAATAGTGTGCACCACATGGAAGGGATGGTAGGGGTCAGTCGGTGGCATGACAGGCGGTGACGACCAAAGGAATGGTGCACTGGTGGGATCAAAAGGTGCCACATGAAATGGGGAAACAGGGGGTAAGACAGATGGAAACCGTGGCATGAAGGGAACAGACGTCAGCACATGTCCAAAGGGACGGGCCGAAGAACCCTCTCCAGGTCGCGTTGGAGGTGTAAACTGAGGAACTGAAAAAGAGAAATCAACATGTCGTGCATATGTGATGGGAAGGGGGATAGGTGGAACATCCTCATCAGCAGGAATCCACCCGTGCTGTGCGTGCTCATCTGGTGGATCCATGTGTGCCGCGAACAGTGCATGCTCGGGCTCTAGTGGAATGGGATCAGGTGGGGGAGCAACAAAAGGGTGAACGGGTGCAAAGTGATCAACCGGATGGTCAACAGGTATGTCAACAACAGGTGGGGGATCAACAGGATCAGCAGCAATGACATGATCGCCCTCCAACAACGGAACATCCACAGGGTGATCATCAACAGGTGGGTCAGCAATGACAGGCTCAATAAGGGGTGCGTCAGCATGAACTGGGTCATGCTCAAACGCAGGGTCTAAAGCAGCTACCTGCTCAGGGGCCATGGCAGGCTCGGGATCATCAAAAGCCATCTCGAAGTCAAACTCGGGTCGATGGGATCGACTGGGTCAGCTGGATCCTCCATAGGCTGATCTATAGGTATAAACTCTATATCCTGATCCGGGTCGAATCCTGGGGGAAAGATAGGATCAGAATCCTCCACATCATCATGGTCAATCGCAAAACTAGGAATAGGAGCAACAGAGGATGCCTGGTCAGGATCTGAACCATGCGAAAAGTGCTGTGCGCTCAGAGTGTGGGAAGGTGCGGATGCCACAGACTCGAAGGAGTCTGGGACCGGAGAGTGTGCGGGTGAATCCTCGGCGGGAGCATCAGCGATCATCAGAAGATCGCCAGCAGGAAGAAGGGCCTCGCCCTGGATCTCATCCTCGATGGGCTCATCGTCATACAGATCAATGTCGCCGTCAGCCTCGGCGTCAAGAAGTAAATCATACGCAGGATAAACAGCTAGGGGTATGGGAGCAGGAATCTCCACTAACGGTAGGTACTCAACAAGAGGGCCATCTGCAGGCTCACCAGCACCATCAGGTAGTGCGAAGGGCTGGAAGTCGTCCTCATCAGTGCTAGAAACGTCCGACGTGTGCACCTCGTGCTCTGAAGAGGCTAGGTCATCTGATACTACAGGTATAGGTCCAGTGGTGTCCGAATCGCTGGTGCCTGGCGAGTCCATGAGTCTGTAACATAAACACATATATGCACAAAGAATCAGTCATACGATTAGGCAAACACATTAGTCACCAAGTAAGAAATCACATAATTTTCCTAGTCCCACTAGCCTCCCAGTCTCTAAGACTGACACTCCTAGTCCCACTAGCCAAATTCCTCCCAGTCTCTAAGACTGCTCTATCATCTACCTCGACCTCTTAGATCGAGCCTCAGCCTCCAAGACCGAGCCTCAGCCTCCAAGACTGAGCCTACTCTTCCTAGCCTAGCTAGCCATCTACCTCGATCTCTAAGATCGAGCCTCGGCCTCCAAGATCGAGCCTACTCTTCCTAGCCTAGCTAGCCATCTACCTTGATCTCTAAGATCAAGCCTCGGCCTCCAAGACCGAGCCTCAGCCTCCAAGACTGAGCCTAAAAATAATAAATAAACATCTACCTCGATCTCTAAGATCGAGCCTCGGCCTCCAAGACCGAGCCTCAGCCTCCAAGACTTAGCCTAATAACAATAAATAAAATGTGCTCAACATTGGTTTGTAAAAAACGTTTTGGATCTGGACTTAAGTGGTATGCAGTAAAAATGTTTTCGTGAGAGCCCTAGTGATCATAGTCTAGACTCGAGAAGGAATCCTAGTTCGCTATGATCAGAGCTCTAATACCAAGCTGTCACACCCTGGCTTTGCGAAAGCGTGGTTATTTTGGTGTGACTTCTTAATACCATAGCTTAACCATAACAAAGCTATATGAATTAAAAACATGCAAGATCATCCATTAAGTTTTAGAAACCAAATACAATACCATTGTCTTAACGGGAAAACACCCTAACAACCATAACATTGTTCAACAACACAAACATAACATAAACACAGTTTAAGGACTGTGACTTGTCTAGGAAAGAGTCACATTCCCTAAACCCCGGATGACCTCGTACTAGTGCAGCGGGAAAACGTGCCATACCGTGCCAGGTCCTTTAATTCCCTGAAATACATGTAAGTTGAAAAATCAACAATAATGTCGAGCGAGTTCATGTGTAAGTGAGTAAATAAACCTTTGTTTGTATAAAAATCCTGGTATGTAGCAAATAAGGAAAAAGAGATCACCAATGGTTTGCAAGGCCATTGATATGTCTGAAATGCAAGTAGGAAGGCTCAAACCTAGCAGATTTATGCGTCGGGTACAAAGTCATCCCGAGGTCCGTTATGCTGGGCCTGGGACTGGGCTCGCTACACCCAAATAGATCTATCGCTCCTGCCCCTCGGTCCTACCCTGAGGATTAATGACCTCAAGTTTCCGCCTACCCATTCACATGATCTAAAGTAACAAACCTCCTTACGCTAACCATACCATGTATAAAGTATTCGTAAACATTGTAACATGTATTTCACCCCCGCAGTTTAGAAAACTGAAAACAGTTAAGAGAAAAGGGGGACATGAACTCACAGTCGGTGCGTCTCTACCAAGTATGTCTCTGAAAACAAGCAGCTGTGCAACGACCTACAAGTTCTAACTCTATTAGACGGACGGCCGTGCCTTAGCTTTATGGTTTTTGTTTTAGGAAACAGTTAGACAACTATTTCGTGTTTACATGCTGTGCATACTTGGTAATTAATCTCCTTCCCAAGGATGGGGGATTTAATACATGTGTGCTCGAAATATATTATTAAGTCTTACTTAATATATATTTATTTTCCAATTCCAAAATATAAATATTTTTCTCAAAAATATTATATTTTCATTTCACATAATTCTCCCAAAAATAATACGTTGACAAAATACGCGTTCATAAATATTTCCGTAAAATGCGTAAGTTACGTTTTAGCCATCAAGTGGTAATAATAATTACCGATGTAACTTATATATTTATTGTGAAAGCGTTCGTATTATTTTGGATTCGTTAACGTTCGAAAATGTTATTTTTACTTTAAAAATAATATTATATACTTCACAAAACAATTTAACAAGTAGCGTTGTGAAAAATATATTTACTAAATATATATTTATCACGTATAATTTTGTGAAAATCCCACCTCCGATATTTTGTAAATAAAATCGTGGCGAAACTTATATTTTGAAAACATGTCGAAAAGTATTTCTAACACTTATAGTGAAAATAATTCTAAGTGTTAGGTTTTTAGAAAAATTTCGCCAGAGTTTCCTCTGTAACTGGAGGTGGCCACGCTTTCAAGCGTATCATTTTCTTTTACAAAACAATTCAACAACTTCTTTATTCGATCAAAACAATTTTCAACGCAACAAACTAGTTAACAAGTATGTAAATTGCAGAAATCACATGAACTTGTAGTTTTTCCAAAACTATGGTGTAAATCCCCTTATATTTAGTGGATCTTCATATAAAGAAATTTGATCTCGTAAAAACCTCGTTTTTAGAGAAAATCCGTCTTTACAACTTCTCGTCATTTTTACAAAAATTGTTATTTTGTCGAAACTTTTGTGTTACACAAGTGCTTACACACTTTTGTGTTCTAAAAATCATACTTGTATGTGTAAGATCCGTTTTTAGAAAAACATGATTTTCTTGACACTCGGTCCTTTGAAAATACCATTTGTAGATACGTAGATCCGCTAGTTTTAAACACTATTTTACAAGTAAGAACACTTTCACAAGTTCATGAGTCGTGTGTGGTAGAGTTTCACCTTTTAACCCTTGTTCCATTCAACACATCCTTATGTCATGATCCATGATCATGACCAAACCGGGTTAAATGATGATCCGAGCTACCACAACATAGATCGGGTCCAAATATCCACACAAAAATAAATACTACAACATTTACACAACTTATAAGCTTTTAACCATCTTTACTTGCATTTTTAGTAGACTTTAAAGCTTCATTTTGTAAGATTTCGAGTTTTAACCGTTACACATTATATTAACCACTTCAAAATAGTTCAAGTAAAGGATTTAAGCATCATACCACTAGCTCGAGGCTAGGGAAGAATCTAAGCGCAAAATGAGAGGATAAAAGCTAGAGAAAGAGGTCCTTCAAGCTCCGAGTGCACCAAGCTTCCTAATACGAGATCCTTGATGCTTGTGTATGCTTGGAATGTGAAGATGAAGCTCGAAAATGGATGATGGATGGCAAGGGGATCTTGGCCGAAGCCTTAGAAGGCAAGAGAGAGAGTGATTTTGTGTGTTGGATTGTGATTGTTCAATGTGCCATCTTAAGTTATTTATAGACAAAAGTGAAGGTTTAATCCATTGGATCATATGTTGTTTAGATATTAAACATTGTGGATTAAAATATTCAAAAGTAATCAAAGGGTGTCCCCTTCTAGTTGGGGCCGATTTCAATGGGGGGGGGGTCTTGGTCCATATGTAACCAATAGTTAGGTTATTAGTTAAGTTAAGTAGGTTAGTTAAGTACTTAACCCGGTTAGTTGTGTGATGTGCTTTAAAGCGGGTGTTAGGGTGTTCAGGGACCCTAACTTGCTCAGAATAAGACAGATAATGTTTATGGCAATATTTTCATGTCCCGGGTAAAGTCCGGTTGTTCGGTTGGATAGTAATCCGTTAAAGCGCTTAACAAAGCTTTTAAGTGTCGTTAATGCCCTTTTTAGTGACACAACTTATTCCTGACACTTTGGAAAGTGTCTAGTAATATTTTTCTCATGTTTTGGCACTTTATTAGCTAGCTAGAAGCTGAATTGTTCATTAAAGTGCTGTGTTTTGTGCTCAGTGTACGTTTTAGGCACATCCAGTCATTGTGACTTATTCCTAGAGACGCAGTTCTACAACCCTTATATCCCTACACTCACTATGGGTGTAGTAAGATATTTCTGGCTCATACAAGCCTTAGAGGCAATATCTGCCTGATGCTGGCTTTGTCAGCATGTTCAATAGGTTATCCGTTCATAGTGCTACTGTGCTATTGTGCATCATGTTTGTCACTAGAGTTCAGTATGTAAATAATGTAGTGACGGTATGTAAAGTATGATGCAGGTATGTACAAGTATCAGAAATCAAGTAGCAGTTCATCAGTAATGTCAGTTAAGCACAGTAATCAAGCAGTAATTAATTATTAATTAAACCGTACGGGTACCTGGTTTAGTGAGGGTTGTCACATGATGAATCACTCGTATTGTCTCTTAAGGATATAGAGGTAAATGAACAACTCAAATTTGTAGAAAGGCCTCTACAGATTGAAGATAGAAAAGTTAAGAATCTCAAGCATAAGAGATTAGTTCTGGTCAAAGTGAAGTGGGACTCCAAAAGAGGACTTGAGTATACACGGGAGCTTGAATCAGAAATGCAAAGGAAATATCCACACATGTTCCAATAGACCTCGAGGACGAGCTCTAAAACAAGGTGGGGAGGATATAACAACCTGAAACCAACACCCTTGTAATAATTTCCGACACCCTAAAAATATTTAAAATATCCCAATATGTCCCTAAAAACACCCCATACGTGAAAACGAACCCCGAATACCTTAAATATTAATAAAAATAATTAAAAACTGATTTTTGGAGTTTAGGCGGGCCGCGTTAGCCACCCCTTAAGCTTACGTGGGCCGCGAGAACTTAAAACCTCGCACAACCCTGGGCCGCCACGTGGCCCAACACCCGGCAGACCTATGCGATGACCCGGACAAGCTAGTTCGTTGACCAGCATTGACGCGGGCCGCGTAGCCCCTTGGCTACTCTTACGCGGGCCGCGAGAAAACCGAAGTGAAGCACTATATATAGAGACCATCAGGTTTCAATCAGAAATCGTTCAAAATCTTTTCTGTATATCGAATTCTCACATAATAGGCAATATACTCGGGTCTAATACCCCCTAAATAGCGAGGTTCTGCTACGATGTAAGTATCATAACCCCTGGAGACGTATTAGATACTCTGCCCGATTGATCTAGGGTTCCATAACGGCTGTCGTGATTCTGCACGACGTAGTCGTTGGAATGCCGTCTCGGGGAGGGTATTACTAATGTTAAAATGGGTTATTATACTAACACGCGTGCATTTGTGTAATTTATAGATTATTCCCAGGAAATCCTTACTGAAAATCCTAAGACAGCAATGTGAGTTTATCCGCTTTTGGTAAACCTTTTTGTTAGTTGTTTTTACAAAACCTCACTTAATTAATAATATATTAAGCAGTTATTGAGTATTTGTAAGAATACAATTATCATGAGTATGTTGAGGTTTTGTATACAAAATTTGTTACCACCTGGTCAAGGAGTAACATTTCCACAAGTTGAGTATGACAGTACCATGGATGTTAATTGGTATAACTTGGAAACAAATGTAATTGCGAAATCGCCCTCAATACTGTACAATGGTTTTTATTAAAACTTGATTAAACTGGGATTCACTCACCAGTATTTCCCACTGACAAAATGTTTTTAAACGCGTTTCAGGTAACAAAATGTGAAAGCTAAATAGAAGCCAGCTGGACAGCACTAAAGGCTTGGAAAAGTGGCAATAAAGTTACCTAATAATAAAATAGATGTTTTTATTAAATAAAATAGGGTGTATCCCTATGAAAATGTGTGTACTGAAAACTTGGGTTTACCCATGTGTTTAATGTTATGGAAATGTGGTATTTTACTCTGATAAAATATTTCCTAACTACGGTCCTGATGAAAATTTCTGCTGCCAAATTAGACAATAACAGGATACCACTGAAACTGGATCACGGCCGCTCGCTCTCGGGATAGGGGTCGGGGGTTGTGACATCAAGAGTTCGAGCAGATTTAGCACCTCTTACAAAAGTGAGCATAACTCACTCATTTCTTAATCGTTTCACTTGATTCTTTTTCCTACTTACTTGGATTGACCTTAGGAACATTTTCACAGGTTTTCCATGGAAAACCAAGGTCTGGAATGTCACCAAAAAGGCTCCAAAGTTGACTGATCTTTCTGTTTTTGATTCAATCTTTGTTAAACTTGATTAAACTTGAGTTATCTCATCTCAAACCTATATCCTTATGCTCATAACCACTTCTATGGTTAGTTGGGCTTAAAAACAAAGTTGTGACATGTAAAATCAGAGGTGTAAACCTCACAAACTTTCTTTTTTGTTTAAGGGTTTAACCCACAAGTGATGTTCAAGCCTAAAGCTTGAAGTTGTGTGATTATTCAGATAGCTTGGGTTATCTTACCTTCAATCCCCACATCACTTGATGTTTTCTTAGTTAGATAGTATGTATTTCCATTCTTTATTGTATGTATTCATGACCATCCTTGTTGTCTATGACAACTTGTGCATTGGTGAAACGTAAGAGGTGCCTAAATGGAAGATTTATCTTTCTACCTCCTACATGACTTCTATGACATTCTTGTGGTAATATTGGACTTAAAACCTATAATATAACCTATATAATGTATGTAATACTTATGATAACCAAACTTTGATGATAAACTAATGGTTATTTGTCAAAATAGTAGGTTACACAACCTAAGAACATAATACTCATCACGATTCTAATGGGCATTTTGACCCATGAAAACATTTAAACTCATTTGAGTTTCATAGTGTCAAGAATGAGTTTATATGATTAGATGGTTAATATCTCATATGTACTTTCCATATTCTTTTTTTAAATCCTGAATCTCGACTCTAAACATACCTTGAATTTTAACCCTTATGCATTCGTCCTCCCAATCTCATACACTCGTCAACACTTAGATAATCGAAAGACTTAGAAATTTTGTGAGTATACTTGAAACTCCCTCTTTCGTTTACCACCTTTTGGGGTGTAACATGTTAAACTATGAAAACTACACTTATACTTATTTCTAAAATGCACAAACATTCCTTATACATGCATGCATACTTCTTACTTGATATTTTAAACTTGGGGTTATACGTTTTGTGTTAGACTTATCATTAACTTCGTACGAGTCTATCCTTGACATATATAGCGCTATAGGATTAACGCACCACCCATAAACTTGAGGTTATGTCATGCGTTTATTGTGTTTCATCATTGGGTTGATTTGTCGAACACATGCCGATTTTATTGTTTATCTTATATGAAGAGCTTGCCACATGGAATTGATTGTTTGAAAGTTATATTTTTATGCTATATATGAAAACTTGTATACTCGCCTTTACTTTTGCATTGAAACTTTATTTTTAACCATGTTACAGGTTGAGGATGACGATGCTATGAAACTGAAGTAGTGTTGATTCTTAGATACACATTTAGACGTATTAGGTCAAAAACGTTGTATAAATTTCATATTTGTTGTTGTATTGTCTTCTTGTATTTTTCATGTATTGTAACATTTATTTATGAATGAAATCAATTTATCTTTAATTCTATTGTCACAATTAGTGTTATGATGAGCAATCTTTCTTCGTCTCACTCTGATGTTTCTGCCATCGGTTGGGGTGTGACAATTTCGTTATTAAAAATAATTTTTGGCTACTAAAAGTAGCGATTTTTACATAAAAAAATATTAAAAAGAAATTGTGTGTTTTTTAGATTTTTTAGGTTTTCCGACGGTTTAGTTTTTAGCATTTAGCTTGGGTGGGGATAGGGGTTTAGGGTTTTTTTTTTTTTTTTTTTTTTTTGGGGGGGGGGGGGTTGGGTTTGGCTACTAAAAGTAGCGATTTTTACATAAAAATATTTAAAAAAAATTGTGTTTAAGATTTTTTTAAGTTTTTCGAGGGTTTAGTTTTTAGCATTTAGCTTGGGTGGGGGTTGGAGGTTTAGGTTTTTTTTTTTTTTTTTTGGGGGGGGGGGGTTAGGTTTTTTTAGGTTATTTTGTTGTGTTCACATTAGTTCTCACGGCTCTCGTAATAAAGATCACCCTTTATTGCGAGAACCAATGTGTACACAACTAAAAATACCTAAAAAAATTAAAAAACACACAAAAATATTTTTTTTTTTACAAAAGAAGCTACATTTCGTCACTAAAAAGAACTGAACAACAGTACTATTCTTTTTAGTGACAAAATTTAGCGTTTTTTTTTATAAAAAAAAGTTGAACAAAAAGTACCGTTGCACATGTGCATCGGTGCTTTTGTTCAATTTTTTTTGTGACGAAACTTAGCGATTTTTAATAAAAATATAAAAAAAATTAGCATTTAGGTTTGGAGTTTAGCTTTTTAGGTTTTTGATAAGAGTGCTTCTCAAATGAACCCTACCATATATATATATATATATATATATATATATATATATATATATATATATATATATATATATATATATATATATAGGGTCAAGATTTAGAGAGAACGGTGAAAAGTGTGAGAACGGTGAGAACGATTTTGGTGGTGACATGTGGCATTGATTCTAAATTACACTAAGGGGTAATATTGTCAAAAAAACTCACTCACATGAACTGGGTGTTCAAATAAAACGCCATAAAAACACCCAATTCAGAAAAACGCCATGAAAATACCCAGTTAAAAACGCCATAAAACACACAGTTCAGAAAAACGCCATGAAAAAACTCAGTTGAAAACGCCATAAAACACTCAGTTCAGAAAAACGTCATGAAAATGCCTAGTTAAAACGTCATAAAAACACCTAGTTCAGAAAAACACCATGATAATACCTAGTCTAAAACGCCATAAAACACCCAGTTCAGAAAAACGCCATAAAACCCAGTTAATTTTTTTTTCGAAAAGTATATCAATAGTATACTCGTTGGAAAGATAAAAAAAACGATGAGTTTTATGGTGTAATTTTTTTTCAAAAAATAATCACGTATAAAAAAGTTATTGTCGTTTAAATATGATGGAGGAAAATGGCGTGTGATTAGCATGTGCACCTTTGTTTGGATCTTCCTATTTTACCCCTCCTGGTAGTTGCAAGACCCCTATTATTTACAAAAATGCCACCGCAACAATCTCAGCCACAAAACACTAAGATGTTATGGCTGAGAATCGTTCTCACCATTCTCACACTTTGAGGCGTTCTCTCTAGATCCTATTCCTATGTATATATATATATATATATAGGTAAAGTGTAGGATACAAATCCCCTAATCGTACATTAAATACGCGACTGTAGTGGCCGTACACGTGTCCTGATTCGTTTTTCTTTAATAAGGTTAAATCAGACAATTAATTCAATCATCTGAGGGCAAATTTGTCTCTTCATTCAATCAGCGAGAAGTTCGTTACACTAATATCCCGGTAATTATTATTCAAATCAGTTTCAAATTTTTCATAATTCTCAAATTGCAATTTTCGTTCTTCTGTGTTAGGGTTTGATTCAATGGTTTTTTTTCGATGGATCCACAGAGCAGCACCGGACGAGATGTTGATTTTGAAGAAGCTCGACCGATCGGTGATCATGCTCAATTATCTGCGTATCAGAGAGTTTCGATTGAGGATGTTTTAAATCTGCAACCTGCAAATCCAAATCCAAATGTAGGTACAAGTGGTGTAAACGAGTGTTCTAATGGTAATTATGTTAATTCAGATCTTTAAATTGTTCGTAGACTTGTTTTCTTTAATCGTAGCAATGATTTTGCATTGTTGTTGTTGTTTTTGAAGTTTGAATGTTGAGTATTTTTTGATATGAAAGCAACATGTATAAGTTCGCATGTTATGAGTCTTTCAATTCGCATGTGATGTTTATTCTAAATACGGATTTTCGCATGTTATGATATAATAAATCGCATGTGTAAAACATATTCATCAAAATCATCATTTTCGCATGTTATGGTTCATACAATTCGCACGTGTTGTTGTTCTTACGATGAAACTATGCAGCTATAATATATCGCATGTAAGGAGTCCGATAATTTGCATGTGTTTTATTTTTTTTATTTTTATTTTTTTGATTTGATTTACGTAGATGAAAGGGTTTACACTCCGGAGGTTGAAGCATCAGCTACACCTATGGTTAGAATGCAATTTACCTCTATTGAACAAGCATATGCGTTTTACAAATCATATGCTAAGTTAGCTGGTTTTTCTACTCGGAAGGGTGGTGAACTACATAGTGGTGGTATAATCAAAACTAAGTATTTTGTTTGTTCTAAAGAGGGTCATAAGCTATTGTGTATTGAAGATCGTTATTCGAAGTCAAAAAAGCAATTCAAATCAAGGAACAGGGGGACCATTAGAACCGGATGCAAAGCTCAACTTATGATTTGCACGGTGGATGGTAGATTATATACAGTAAAGAGATTTGTTGATGGCCATAATCATAAGTTTGTATGTCCACATGATATTCATATGCTGCCAGCGTACAGACAATTTTCAGATATCCAGGAGGAGATGATATGGGAACTAGGCACTTTAAACCTTGGTCCTGTCAAAGCTTTCCATATAATGAGGAAACGTTACGGTGGTTTCGAGAACATTGGCGCCACGGTTGATGATTGCAAAAATTTTAGGAATCGAATTAACAGCTATATAGGAGAATATGACGCTGACATGGTGATTAATAGGGTGACCGACAAAAAACAGTATTTAGTTGATTATTCGTTTGAATATTCTGTTGATGACGACAAACGGTTAACTGGTTTGTTCTGGGCTGATGGGTTATGCAAGCGTAACTTTATGGAGTTCGGGGATGAGATATCGTTCGATGCAACTTTCAAGACAAACAGGTAAGTGTTACATAAAATGTTTTTTATTTATTTTTCGCATGTTATATGATTTTCCTAAACTTGCAATATCGCATGTTATTATATATTGAACAATAGGTGTTGAATATATCGCATGTTATACAGTACATTTTCGCATGTGATATCTGTCAATTTCGCATGTTTTAAATGTGTACTTCGCATGTGTTTGTTCAGGTACAAGATGGTGTTTGTTCTGTTCACTGGCATTGACACCCACTGTCGAAATGTAACCCTTGGAGCTGGGTTGTTGGCATCGGAGAGCATTGAATCCTATAAATGGCTTTTGAATTCATTCGTAAAGTCATTTTGTCGACAGCCAAAGGTAGTCATGACGGATCAAGACACTGCTATGAAACAGGCTATTGAGGAGGTTTCTTCTACCAGCAGACACAGATTGTGCATGTGGCACATAATGAAAAAAGTGGCAGATAAGGTATAATGTTATATTGTCTTTCGTTAGCGTTTTTTTTATAATATAGATTTTGTTATAGGCTGATATAAAAAGCATTTATCGGTATAGGTTGGACACGAGTTGTGCAATAATGATGAGTTTAAAAGGAGGATGTGCGACATTGTATGGACTGATTCCATTGAGCCTGAAGAATTCGAGAGACAGTGGAAGTTGGTGATGATTGAGTACGGTCTCACTAAAAACAAATGGATTGATGATATATTTTCGATAAGATACATGTGGATTCCGATTTTTACCGGCATGAGCCCATGTCTGGACTCATGCGAACAACTTCGAGATCAGAGAGCGAGAATCATTTTTTTTTGCCAGGTGGCAAATTCACAACTCACTCTTGTAGAGTTTATGAATCATTTTGACGGTGCAATGGATGTCCAAAGGTTCAATCACAGAAAGAATGATCATATTTCAAGATATACTGAGCCTAATGATTGGAGCCAAACTACTTTGGAAAAAGATGCTGCTAAGATATACACCAGCTCTATATTCTTTGATCGGCAAATAGAGATATATGGAACTATTACCGAATGTCTGCCGATGGACACCAAAATCGAGGTTCCACATATCAAGATATCGTTGAAAGACTTTAAAGCTTATGGAGATGGTTTATTAGAGGTATTATAGCATATATATTTAAAACATGCGATTTTGAAAACCTACATGCGAATTGCATTTCAGAACATGATTTTGCAATATGCGATGTTGATGTACGCATGCGATTTTAAATTAATACAATTAAATGATCTTTTAGACATACGAAATTGTTAATTTACACATGTGATTTTAATTTTTAATATATATATATATATATATATATATATGTATATATATTTCGTTTTCTTAGGTGTGGTTCATGAATCTTGAAATTGATGTAACTGCACAGTGTAGCTGTTTGCGTTTTGAGCAGTATGGGCTGCTATGTAAACACATCTATTTTCTTTTCAAGATGTTTGGTGTTAAAGAAATACCAAACAAATATGTTATGAAGAGATGGACAAAGGATGTGGTCCCGAATGAATTAAACGTGAAGTTCGATATAAAGGTGGGTGATAAGGATGTGCAACACAAGGCTAAACAGATTGCTCGTGAAATCAACCACACAGGGGAGTATTTGGTTAGCAATTTTATTTCCGACCTTGATCAACTTGTATTAGTGAGGGATCAAATGTGGCAACTTAAAGAAAGAGTTGATCAAAGTCGTATAACCAAGCAGCTTGATCCAAAGTTTGACCAATTTTCAAAGTTGATTGGTTACCAACAACCAGTAACTAATGCACCTCCTACTGTCCATGTTCCGGCTGGTATAAGAAACAAAGGTCGTGGCTCGAATAAAAGGATTAAATCCAAGAAGGAACAAATGATCAGCCGCAAAGGAAAAAGGTCAAGGACATGTAGGGTATGCAATGAAAAGGGCCATGATATTCGGACTTGCGAGATATTGAAAGACAAACAACAAGGCAAACAACAAAAGAATATGAAAGGAGTCCAGATTGAAAAAGATCCCAGAGACAAAGACAACGAGGTCGAAGATGATGAAGAGGAAGATGAGTTTGAAGATTACAGTGGAAGTAGTGATGATGGCACTGAAGAAGAAGATCAGTGGGAGGAGGTTTCAGATGAGGAATATTAAGTATTTTTTTAATGTGCATGCGATCTTAATAGGAAAACATACGATTTCATACATATGAGTTTATTTCATACAATCATGCGATTTAGTTTGTAAAAATGTGATTTCATATGCAAAATCATATAAGTAGGTTACATGCGATTTTCATTTTGTTTTCAATTTAGTACATGCGATTTTGAGTTATCTTGTTTTATTGTGACAAAGATGTCTAAATCATTCATGCGATTTATATTATAACGAAGCATAAGATGTATTCAAAACATGTACAAAAAACATAAAAATAAAGTAGTTGTTACAGCTAAAACCATAAAACAATTAAACAGAAATTTAGTTACCTGAAGCAAAGATTTTGTCACGTTCAGCAGAGCTGAACTCCATCTTCTCCTTCACAGTGTTTAGAGCATCTTTCAGGAAAGAGAAGGCTAAGTCATCAGCTTGAGACTGTTCCTTTATGTGATCCAAAGTTGCGTCTCTGAAGCTTGATGGTGGTTCTTCAAGTAGTCTCTCCCACATCTCCTGATTTTTCTTGATTTCTTCAAGAATCTTCCCCTGCACATCAAGAATCAAATGAGAAGATGTGACATCGGTGCTTATTTCTGTCAACGTGCGAGTTGACAATAGTTCCTTTATCGCAATGTTTTTTTATTTTTTCTGAATCTTCAGATGCCATTTTTGTGGGTGTGTTGTGTGTGTTTTTGTGTTCTATGTCTTAATATGGAAGGTAGTTATCCTTGGGTATTTTATATTAAAATAGTAAATTTATTATGTAGGTAGGGTGGTAAGTGACGTGCTGTCGTAGGTACACGCAAATTTAATCCCAATAACAACTAATTAGCTAGCGGTAAGTGGGTATCGAACTCAGGGAGTATGTGGAAAATGTGTTTATGTTATAGCTTTGTGATTTAACTACAATTACCTAAAATGCAGAAATTAAAATTCAAGAGTTGATTGTTTTGGTTTTAATAACTAAAATTAACTAATAAAATTGCAAATCAAAGACCGTAGTTTGTAAACAGATTAGGAACAAGCGACCATCCTAAATTTCCAGTTTGCTTTTGACAAATGTGTTTAAATTCACTAGAAAGAATCACATAGACATGATTCGTGTATAATTGTTTGTTGTGATAAAAGGGAACTAAGTACTCGGATTATGACAATGCGAGATTGTTACCCGATAACCAATAGACTAATATCCAACCCTAATCCCTCCCGTGATATCTCGATTGTCAACGACACCAAGAACGTACGGTTTAGAATATGATTATAACATCAATCAACAATTTACAAACAAACATCCACACACCATAATAAACAAACAAACATTGCAAGTCTATTATTCTAGAAATACGAATCCAAACACAAAAGTCTTAGACAAACCTTCAATTCAGGATGATCACCATAAGTTTAGCCACACATAGCTTGGTGAATCATCATAGCAACAAGTTCAATGTTCATACGGATCGAAAACACAAACAAATTGTTTAGGAAATGTTTACAACCTAGCAAGATCACCAAAATCGCCCCTAGCAAGTTCCAAAAACGTCCAATGATGAGAATAGCCCAAAAGACACCCATAAACCGACTTTAATGAGGCAGTTACAAAGTTGATCGCAGGCTCCACCGTAATTTACGGCTCCACCGTAAATTACGGTGGACACAAACATGTTACGGCAGAGTGCTACTGGTTTACGGCGGCCACCAGATGAGTTTCGGGTCCACCGTAAATTACGGTGGAGCCGTAATTTACGGTGGAAAGCTGAATGATGTCCTTTGTTTCATCTTTTGCTTCAACCTTAACCCGTTCAACTCTAAACCGTCTAAAGCTGCGTTTTATCCACTTTAAGCTCCTGAACTGCACCTGAAACATAAGCAACCGTAGTCATCTAATTCAAGATAATTACGCGATTAAGTGAAGGATTAATTCGTCTTTTAACATGATTAAGGGTTGTCCAATGGACCACCCCTCACATCCCCACACTTAACCGTTGCTTGTCCCAAAGCAACTCATCAAATCAGTTTCTAAACAAGTGATCAATGTAAACCAAGCAAAACAAGCAATCTTTTTACTAACCCCTTTTTTAACACCCAAAACAATGCACCCCTCTCTAAATCTCTCCTCTCGGCTACAATTGAATACTAGCAAAGATAAGCTAGACACACAATAGGCAAACGGGTGGTTGCACAATCATAGGCTTGTACCTAAATCGATCCTTCTCCTAACAAGTGCCAAACATGAATGCAAATCAAAGGGACTTCAAGGTTGTAACGTGGCTAGGTGTATGGGTAGGAAATGGGATATATGAAGTAGCGAAAATTTGGCCCGGTCTTTTTATTACACAAATAAACAAAATAACAACTACCAAACTAACTACTAAGTACAAGACAACTAAACATCCTTTCTTTTCATTTTTCATATTTTTTTCTCTTTTTTTTCTTTTTTTTTCATAGAAAATAACCATGCAATAAAGCATCACATATCTACATCACATTACTACAACAACTACTAATACTAAAAGACCGGGTCAAATTGGGCAAATTTTTAGGTAAGTAGCTAGGGGTAACAAATGATAGGCTTTAAGGCACAAAATTGGGCAACTAAATGTCCAAACCCCCGCCCCTCTCACTACCATGCTCATATATATAACTTATGAGGTCCAACCCCCCAAATCCCACACTCGCTCACACCAACGACGAGGCTACCTAAATGCCCTTATCCTTTCTACATTCATGTCTAACTAAGGACTCAAATCGCATTCAAGCACAAGTTCTAACGCACCCCCACCTGTAGCCACTCTCATCAAAGATAAGCATTATTTATATACAAGTGTGGCTACAATTCTCACCAAGAATGAAAAAGGTATCAAGAGTTGCCGGTGCACCATTTGGGGTTAATTTAGGGTGTTCAAATTTTCACATCGTTTCGCTTGGCTCAAAATTTTTCAAAATCTTCAAAAATTCCTCCCATCCCCACACTTGGGATACATTGACCCCAATGTATGGCTTTAGGAGGCTTTGATCACTAAAATCATTCAACATCACAAAAAGCTTCTTCACTCAAACCACAAATTTCTTTTTGTATTTTTCATTTTATATTTTTTTTTTACTTTTTTTTAAAACAAACACGACACCACCAACAAGCACCATCCCAAACTCAACAAAACAAACATACACCACCCAACCGCCCAACCATAAACAAAACAAAACTACAAATATACACAAATTATACAAAGGAGAGAACACCACCTGACTAATAGTAGCGCGGTCCTGGAAGTCCAAAAATGGAAGACATCATGTCATTCCATTCTCCAAATGCAAACGTGCTGCTGCTACTCCCTCCTTGCTGTTGGGCTCCCTCTTGTTGCCTCGGGTCAATCCATTGTGAGTGGTGAAGCGGTGGAATCGGATATGAGACACTACCATCATAAGGCGGCAACGAGGCATAATCCACATGTTGTGGATCCTCAACAACCGGCCTTCCGGCATGCCAATCTGCATGCATCCTCCTCGCTTGATCGTCGTAGTACCTATTATTCGTTTCCACCTCTCGGGAATACGCAAATGTGCGGTTCCATGCCTCACTACGATCAAAATTTTGCTTCAAAGAACGTTCAATACTTGCACTCATCATGGTATTTTGGTAATATAACGTCCGCTCCGGACCCGACCATGTATCGAAGATAGAAGCCGGAGGACGTTGGTTTGCTATTACTTCTTGCATGGTACCTTCATACGCCCATCCGGGCACATAAGATCGCTCAGTATAATCGTAGAAAGCACCACCAAAACCTCCACCATGACCCCCTTGACCCACATTCAAATTCACACCGCCTTGCGGTTGCTCCTCATAATCTTCATCCCCACTTGGGATCTCCGCTTCACTCTCGGGTTCATCTGCTTCACCCGGTAACAAATCTCTTGCACCCGCTTTAAGTGCTCTCCATCTTTGACCCTCGGATTTTAACTTGTGATACCGCTCTGATTGGGTATATGTCCAACCACTTCCCATTTTGTCTAACGTAAACGGTTGGTGCCTCTTCGTTACCCCTCGATCCTCCGAAGTAAGAGCTTTCTGCTGTTTCATCAACCCTGTGATGATCCTACAATATGGGACAATGTCCCTTCCATATTTGTTTCGGCTGATCCACAGGTGGTGCATGATGAGATAGCGTATCGGAAAACGTGGAGACCCATGCATTAGCGAATAGAGAACAGGTACCTCCGGATATCTCACCTGTTCCTTGTCTCCTCTTCGCGGTATCACATTCAACAAACAAATAGCTAGCAACAGCTTTGCTTCGATTCTCAAATTTTTCCGGTACAAAATTCCATGATACGTACCCGGCAAAAATAATGTTGCTAACATATCGTTCCACCACGGGTGCTTCTCCGGTTTCACTAACAGATCATCGAGAGTGGGAATCCTGTAATCACGAGCCGGGAGACTGTCATACTTCCCGAGCTTCTTCAAGTGTCAAAGGACATCTCCACCGGCACCCCGTGCACCTCACCAATTAACTTCATCTGTGATGGCTTGTCATAATTGCTACATTTCAAAGTCGCCATCCATTCTTGTATCTCGGTCATAAACAGGTTGCTTTTGTCTTTATCGAAACATTTAAGCGCCGATTCCCATCCTAACGCTCGAAATTTATCAAACACCCCAAACTGTTGGAACTCCACTTCCCGAACTTCTCGTTCACAAATAAAGGCCGCTGCCTTGTTTTTGAGCTTATTCATTCTATCAAGATATAACGTTGGCTGCCACTCCTCTGGCTGGTCATCCAGAGGACCCGAATCCCATATCGGCTTATCATGTGGATCCAACTCCATTTCTTCTTCACTCCCACTCTCACTTTCACTTATCCGACCCACATATTGCCTTTTTCGCGGTTGTTGTTCCACTTGTTTGCCTTTCCCTTTCGATGATGACGAACTAGATCCTGCTTTTTCTTTTGTCTTAACCATTTTCCTACACACATTAGAACAAACAACACAAGCAAACAAAACAAAATTAGGCTCCTTTCTCCAAAACATCCCCACACTTGCTTGTTACTATGGTTTTAGATGCTAGTGAACTATAAGTATATAAGTTTTTCAAAAATTTGGGCATAGTGTCTCTACAATGTAGAAATCCCCAAAAGTTCACTACTTTACTAACCATCCTACATCTACAACCATACTCATGTCCAAGAACAAACAACAAGTAACACTATGAACAAGCAAGTGGGGATGAACAACATCAACAATATCCTCAATCTTCACAATGCATCATCAAAATACACAAATTAAACTTACATACCTTGTTTTGAAGATGCTAAAGTGCTTGTGAAACAAAAACTCCAAAAACCCCCAAAAATTTTCGGACTAGGGTTTGGAATTCGGACCCAAAAACTGTGTTTTCTTGTAAATCTCTTGTCAAAATCAGAAACTACGTGAAAAAATAGTCAATATAGACTCCAATTTCACTTAGTTTGGACAAGAATTGATGAAGCTATGGAGGGTTAAAGGTTGGAGAAGAAGAAGAAGTTGTGGGTCTTTGAGAGAGATGGTAATGGTGATAGATGAAGAAGAATTGTGTGGTTAGGGAAAGCTTCACGTGACCAGATATCTTTGTGTTTTATTATTATTTTTTTTTTTATTATATGCGGAACCCCAACCGAACACCGTAAGTTACGGTGAGACCTGGACATCAAACATCCACCGTAAACCAGTAGGTTTACATCGTAAAACACAAATAATCTCAGAACCCACCGTAAATTACGGTCATACCGTAATTTACGGTACAAGCTGGGCATTTCTAATTTTTCAAAAATTGAATTTTTTGAGTGAATTTTTTATATTTTTTTAATTTTTTTCGATTTTTTATGTTTTTTTAATTTTTTCAAAAACGTGTAAAAAATCACCATACCCCCTCAAAAGTCCCGTGTTGTCCTCAACACAATGTTAGAGTAATTCGTTTACCGAACGTCCCCACACTTGTTTCAAAAACGGATTTCGAGGAAATACGGCAATTGTGCAAACTATACAAAACAAACAAAACAAAACACTACTATGTACACTACCAAACCTGGGCCTCTCATGGTTGTTCCTCATCGACCGGGCGCAAGATGTAGCCCGCTTTGTCAAGCTCCAAGTTGTTGATGTCGTTCCCCTCCAAGTATGGCTTCAACCGGTGACCGTTCACCGTTTGTTGTTTCAATGTTTGCTCGTCTTGGATATCTACATCACCAAACCTTCCAACTCTCCGAATGACGTACGGACCCATCCATTTGCTTTTAAGCTTACCCGCGAACATCGTGAGTCTTGAGTTATACAACCAAACTTTTTGCCCCACTTCAAATGTTTTCTTTCTCAATTTCGCATCATGCACCTTCTTGAGTTTATCTTTATAGGCCGATGCACATTCGTACGCCTCATCCCGAATCTCTTCTATTTCGCTCAATTGCAACTTTCTCAACTTCCCCGCCTCATCATAATCCGCGTTAACCGTCTTAATTGCCCAATGTGCTCTATGCGCTAACTCCATTGGCAAGTGACAACCCTTACCATACACCATCCGGTAAGGCGTTGTGCCAATAGGAGTTTTGTAGGCCGTTCGGTATGCCCACAATGCATCGTCTAACTTGCTCGACCAATCCTTCCTATCCATTCTTACCGTCTTCATGAGAATCTCTTTGATTTGACGGTTGGACACTTCGACTTGTCCACTTGTTTGCGGATGGTAAGGTGTGGCAACTCGGTGATTCACGCTATACCTCTTCAATAGTTTCCCAAAGTTGAAGTTCTTGAAATGCGAACCACCATCACTTATAATGACCCGCGGGATTCCAAAACGAGAGAAAATGTTGGATTGAACAAATTTACAAACAACCGAGTGGTCGTTTGTTCGTGTTGCAATAGCTTCAATCCACTTCGAGACATAATCCACCGCTACCAAAATGTATAGGAAGCCATTCGAATTCGGGAAGGGACCCATAAAATCTATACCCCATACATCAAATATCTCAACAACCAAGATTGGTTGTAACGGCATCTCATCCCTCTTCGATATACTTAACATTTTTTGACAATTTATACAATTTCTAGCGAATTCACATGCATCCTTGAAAATGGTGGGCCAATAAAACCCACATGAAAGAACCCAATAGCCTGTTTTGTGCCAACTAAAATGACCCCCACATGCGGACGAATGGGCATGGGTAAAAATTTCTAACACTTTTGTTTCGGGCATACACCTTCGTATAACTTGATCCGGTCCAATCTTGAAGAGATCCGGTTCATCCCAAATGTATTGTTTTACTTGAACCATGAATTGTTGTCGACGTTTCTTGGTCCAATGACTTGGGATAGCACCCGTGGCTAAGTAGTTGACATAATGAGCATACCACAGTGCAACGAAGGTGGAAACGGCTAAAAGTTGCTCGTCGGGAAAACTTTCATTTATTTCACTCACATCATCGGTCCCTTCCACCGGAATCCGAGACAAATGATCCGCCACTACATTCTCGCTTCCCTTCTTGTTTCGGATCTCTAAATCAAACTCTTGTAGCAATAATACCCACCGAATCAAACGAGGCTTCGCGTCCTTTTTCTCCATCAAATACCGGACTGCGCTATGATCCGAATAAACCACCACTTTGCTTCCCCAAATATACGAGCGAAACTTATCCAAAGCGTACACCACCGCTAGTAATTCCTTCTCGGTTGTGGTGTAGTTAAGTTGTGCTTCGGATAAAGTTTTGCTTGCATAGTAAATAACCACCGGTTTCTTGTCAACCCCTTGACCCAAAACTGCACCAATAGTGGTGTCGCTCGCATCACACATTATCTCGAACGGCTTTGACCAATCTGGTGGTTGCAAAATAGGAGCCTTGACCAAGTGTTCCTTCAAAACAGTGAAAGCTTGCATACATTCGTTAGTAAAATCAAATGGGACATCTTTTAATAACAAGTTGCATAAGGGTTTGGTAATAACACTAAAACCCTTAATGAAACGTCTATAAAAACCCGCGTGTCCCAAGAACGACCTTACACCCTTAACATTTTTCGGAGGTGGCAAAGATGATATTACCCGTATTTTTGCCTTATCCACCTCCATCCCCCTTTCAGAAATTACATGACCCAACACAATGCCCTCTTGCACCATGAAATGACTTTTCTCCCAACTTAACACTAAGTTTTTCTCAACAAATCTTTTTAACACTTTTTGTAATTCATTAAGACAAGCATCAAAACTAGTGCCAAAAATGGAGAAGTCATCCATGAATACTTCGAGCGACTCTCCAACCATGTCCGAGAAAATACTCATCATACATCGTTGGAAAGTTGCCGGAGCATTACACAAGCCAAATGGCATTCGCCTAAAGGCAAAGGTGCCATATGGACAAGTGAAGGTGGTCTTGTGTTGGTCATCCGGGTGTATGGCGATTTGGTTGTAACCCGAATACCCATCTAAAAAACAGTAGTATTTTTGACCCGATAGTTTTTCAATAATTTGATCAATGAATGGTAGCGGGAAATGATCCTTAGAAGTGGCGGCATTCAATTTCCGGTAGTCAATACATACACGCCACCCGGTAACCGGTCGGGTGGCAATTTGTTCACCACTTTCATCCTTGACTACTTGAATGCCGGCCTTCTTAGGCACAACTTGGGTGGGACTCACCCAAGCACTATCCGAAATCGGATAAATAATTCCCGCATCCAACCATTTAATTACCTCTTTCTTAACTACCTCCCGTAGGTTCGGATTCAATCGCCTTTGAGCCTCTCGTGTCGGCTTTGCATCTTCAGTGGTAATGATCTTATGCATGACAATGGATGGACTAATTCCTTTGAGATTGGCAATCGTCCATCCAATAGCTCCCTTGTTCTCTTTCAAAACCTCCAACAACGCTTGCTCTTGTGCCAACTCTAAATTAGAGGCAATAATGACCGGTAAAGTGTCATTATCCCCTAAAAACACATACTTCAAGTGGCTAGGCAAGTCTTTGAGCTCCAACTTTGGCGGTTCCTCTAATGATGGTTTCGTACCCGAATCGATCTCCACCGGTAGACCTTCGAACTGGTGGGTACATGGCGGTCTACCTTCTTTCAACGCCATCGCATCTTGCTTTTCCTCTTCAACCCGGAGTGCATAAGCATGTACCTGTTCAGAAAAATCACACAGGCAAATATCCAAACCATCCTCCTCATACTCATGCGGGTTGCATCCGTCAACTATATCTGCCATGAAACACTCATCAACACCATTAGCATTAGAATTGTTAGTAAAAACGTTCAAACGCATTTTTCTGTTTCCAAAAGCCATATCAACTGTACCAAATCTACAATCGATAATAGCATGTGCGGTGCTCAAAAATGGCCGACCCAAAATTATATTTTGTTGTTGCCTAGGGTCCGCCGATGAGTAATCCAAGACTAAAAAGTCAACCGGGTAATAAAACTCATCAATTTTTACGATTACATTTTGAACCATACCCCAAGGTAGCTTATGAGACAAATCGGCCAAAACAACCGTTGTCTCCACCCTTGCTAACGGACCAAAGTCATATTGGTCATATAAGCCCCCCGGTAGAATGCTAACCCCGGCTCCAAGATCTAGCAATGCCTTGGCCATTTGAAAATTACCAACTTGTATATTAATCAATGGCGTGCCCGGATCTTGGAGCTTAGGAGGAAGCTCCCCATTTAAAACCGCACTCACTTGCCCGGTTAAATACACCCGCTTAGGCACTTTCTTCTTGTTTTGCCTTTTTTGTGTACATAATTCTTTTAAAAATTTTGCATAGGCGGGGACTTGTTTTATTGCATCGAGGAGTGGGAGATTTATTTTCACTTGTTTAAACATGTCCCACATCTCTTCTTTTTGAGGACCTCTCGACACAATAAATTTTTCTTTCCTGGGTCAAGTAAGGCCGATGGAAACGGGACTTGACTCGGTTCACCCTCAACTTTTTCGCTCTTTTCATTTTCACCCAAACCCGGCTTTTTAACAATTGTTTCTTTTGGTTTAACCGGTGAAACTTCATCATCACTTTCATTACCCGTGACATCCTCAACTACCCCCTCAACCAATTCGGGTGACAAATTGGCTTTAAACTCTTTTCCACTTCTTAAAACACTAACATGATTAATATTAACATTACCTCGTGACGAACCATGTGAAGGGTTTACCTTAGTGTCGCTTGGAAGTTGACCCTTGCTTTTCTTCAATTCAGCCACGTCGGTTGCTAATTGACCCATTTGGGTTGTTAGTGATTGGATGCTTTTGTCACGAACCTCATCCTTTTGCATTCGAACTTCATCGAGTTGGTTCCGTTTTTGCATCTCCATTTGCATGCTCTTTAGCATCTCCATCATCTCGTTCCACCCGAAGACCCCCCTTGTTCTTGACCCATTTGATATTGTTTTTGATAGCCTTGGTTGTTTCCGCCTCGGTATCCACCTTGGTTATTGTAAGATTGGCGTGAACCAAAATTACCTTGGCTACCTTGAAAATTCGGGTTAGCTTGATTTGAAGTGTTCCCATACTGAAAATTCGGGTGGTTCCTCAACCCGGGGTGGTAGGTATTAGAGTTCATGTTATTGTAATTCCTACCACCTCCTCCTTGACTTTGACCTTGAACCGCATGGACTTCTTCGTATTGCCCTTCCATCATCCCTTGGCAATTTTCAGCCGCATGACCTATTTCATTACACAAAGCACAAACATCATAAATTTGGTTAGTATTTTGAACATTACCATCATCTATGGCGTTCACTTGAGGTCGGGCAATGGCCGGTCGGGCTCTTCTTGAGGCTTGAGCTTTCCTCTTTGATGTAGTTGCCATGCTTTCCAAGAACTCCCAATCATCGTTCTCATAATTTGTACCAAAAGTCCCACCGGTAATGGACATTAGATCACGTGCATCTTCGGCACTCAACCCCTCGTGAAAGGCATTCATCAACTCCCACAATTCAATTCCATGGTGAGGGCAATTCTTTATCATCATATTGAAGCGTTCAAACACCTCGTGAAACATCTCACCATGTTGTTGTTGGAAACTTCTCAACCCCTTTTGTCACACCCCGGCCGCGTATAACATGCAACCGCGGCGGAAACGCCGGGGAGTGTTGTGGACAGAATTAAATTGTTTCATGACCATGGCATACAAGTTGTATTTTATTTATAAACAAAGGTGTTACATTGTCTTGGAAAGAGAGTACGGAAATCAAAACATAATTAAGCTAGTTCAAACTTCATTTTTAGGCTCTAAGGCACAGGTCCGCCCTAGAATCATGATCATCGTCCTATGGAATAGCTCCTGAAAACACATGTGAAAGTAGGTACGTCAGCATAAAAATGCCTGTGAGATACATAGGTTTTGTGAAAATGGGGTTCATGACTTGAGTTTTAAAGAATGTTTAATAACAGTCAGTCATGAACCTTGTAATTTGTTTTGCTTTGTAAATCATTTGAAAAACGATAACATCAAACGATATGTATAGATAAGTGCAAGGTTAAACGAATAACCAAGTAAAATGAGTTGAATAAGATAAGTTGTTTGTGAAAATAATGTCTTGTGAAGAATATGTTACTTATGTAAAGTGTAATGTGTCTAAACTGAAATGACTTAGATAACGCCACGATATGTAATATTATACAAACATTTATATATAGGAAGTACCAGCGGCGTATCCACCATGTTTGTATCATATTACATACGCCACGTTACTTAAATCATTTACCCAAACCAATCCACCATGTAAATTGTTCATGTGTAAACCAAATGTCAAGTGTTATTGTAAATCATGTCAAGTGTTTATGCTCAAGTGTAAACCACCAAATGTATATGTCAATGTCGACGTGTTTATGTTCAATGTAAATCATGTAATGTGTAATCCCAAAATGTATCATGTATGGTAAGCGAAATGTATCAACTTAAACCATATGCACAAAACAAGTCGTTGAAGTAAAACGTGGTTTAAATCAGCGTTATGTTCTGCGGGAAATGCATGCTCTATTGATATTAACATTTATGTGGTATTGTAAACTATGCATACATCCAAGCCTTGAGACTGCGGCGATAAACCCTTAAACAAATTAAAGGTTTATCTAAGTTATGTATATCGAATTCGGTCATTCCTTCCAGTCCTATCAAACCCAGGACTTCAGGAATGGGAGTTGTCAATTCCTATGGTACCACTACCTACTAACGAACGGCGTAGCTAATGTTAATGAATGTATTGTCCCATATTAAACAAACCAAATGTCATAACAAAATGAAGGCATGTGCCCATATGCTGAGTAAACATATGCAGCAGAAATGTTTATGTAAATCAATGTGTCCATATGCTGAGTAAACATATGCAACAGAAATGTTCATGTAAATCAATGTGTCCATATGCTGAGTAAACATATGCAACAGAAATGTTTATGCAAATCAATGTGTCCATATGCTGAGTAAACATATGCAACAGAAATGTTCATGTAAATCAATGTGTCCATATGCTGAGTAAACATATGCAACAGAAAATGTAATGTAAATCAATGTACTAAGTACGCACACAATGGGCATACTTAGCATGAAATGTAATGAAATCGTGTACTATAATGTACTAACAACATAGCAGGCATATGATGTGAAAACATGGAAAGCATGAATGTAACAGATAGGCACATGTGTTTCACCCCAAAACAGTTTGGAAAACAGTAAAAGATGGGGTTCTATGTACTCACCTGAGATTGCTTTGAGTTCCTTGTATAATAACCAGATAATGCTAAAGATCACGGAATATCAACGGCACCTAATAGGTAGCTTATGTTAATATACCGGACCAAATCGGAAGGATCGGACAGTGCGCGGGTTCGAAAACCAAACGAGTATGGAGACTCGTGTAATATGGTTTAACAAAGCCTACATACTAAAATGAAACTTAACCTAAGTGCTTACGGTCCATCACGACCCGTTTAGGTAGCTTATGCCACCTTAAGCGTCGTTCGCGTAGAACGCGTCTGGAACGCCTAACATCGTGACCACAAGGTATAACCTCGGAAGGTTATAGCTATGGTCACCTAATGTGTTTGGTCAGGTCCTAATGACCGACAAAATGGGTCGGGTTCGAAAGCATAAGCGATGGTTTAGATCGCTTACCTTACGACCCTATATAAGCACTAAACTAAAAGTGACGAGCTAAGCATGTTAGAACATGCTTAACTAAGTTTGAAAACAGGTTTGACATCAAAACAAACGGCTTTGATGCTCACGAGTAGTTTGGTTACAAAACACGCAAGAATGCGCATTTTGGCCGAAACTACGACTCGTCACTAAGCCTAGATAACGGGGTAATCAGTAGGTATGGTCACTACGGACCATGACCATCGTGATCACGCTCACGTTATGAAGTTCCATGAACTTCGCATCGACCATAAGCTGGTCAATGCAGAAAGTCAACTAAACGTTGACTTTCGGACTCGAAAAGCGAATAAAAGAGCGAAAGAAGACTTACGGAGGGTCCCCGAGTGCAAATCAAGATCAAACAGCTCAGGTATGAAACAATGGTTTCAACTTAGAGCTTTAGGATCTGATTTTGTGATTTTTACACTAAAGGGGGGGTATTTATAGGAAAAGTGGAACCGTTAGGATCGTTTTATCGAATATCGTGCCTTGATCTCGTGCGTACATGTGTCCAGGGGTTAAATACACTGAACTTGACCCTTGGCCCTTCATTTGGGTGAAAAGGCATCGCCCTTTGATCGAACGAAAGGCCAGATTCTGCATTAAATGCAAAATCTTTCTGTCAGACATCCCCCACGCGGCCCGCCTCATATTTGGGCAAAACTCACGCGGGCCGCCTGGCCCTCTCTGATCTGCACCACTTGCAGAATTTACACATTTGGTCCCTGTTGCGTGTTTAAGCTATTTCCAGCCCTTCTAAGACCTGTAAAGCCATCTTTAAGGCCCTAAAATGATGCCTAAACATTGGGGACATGAAACATGCCCAAAAATATGTCGGATGTCAGTTCGTTTGGCCGTACGATCGCGATGTTCGCTTAATTACGACGAAATGCGCATAAGCGTGAAAGACGATCCAAATGACGCGACGAATGGATTTTTCTCATGCCAAACACTAAGGCATAATATAAGGATGCTTACATAAATTTTTGGATGTCCGGATGTATTCAGAACGTAAGTTATGCGCGAAAGTGCAAACTTATGCACTTTTTGACACTTTTAGTCCCTGAATGATTCAAAAGTTTGTTTTAGCATACCAAACCCCTCAAAGCCTATTTCTAAGCTATGTAAAGGATATTTATGGTATGTTTAACTTATGGACATGTTCCGGAATGTCCGTTACAGTTCAAATTGGCATACTTTCGCAGTTTGTCAAGTTTAGTCCCTGTAAGCGGATTAACTTGTTTTTGCTATACCAAAGCCTTCAAAACTTATTTCTAAGTTATGTAAAGGTTATTTAAGGTACGTTGAGTATATGTTGATGTTCCGGAGTATTTGTCACATTAAACTGAGTACGTTTACGCACTAGTTAACGTATAACTCTCCAGAAAGCGATGTAGAGTTTGAAATTGAACAAAAGTCAAAACACGAAAAATGTAAAACACAATGAAACAAACATTGGGATCAAATAACATTATTTTATTGATAATTGAACTGTTCACAATGATTACCGGCACAGATGTTACAGTCTCCCCTACTTGTGGAAATTTCGTCCCGAAATTTATTTAGAGGAAACTCGTGGAAACAGATGCGGATATTTTGCCTTCATTTGATCTTCACGTTCCCAAGTAAACTCGGGTCCACGCTTAGATTCCCAACGAACCTTGACCAAAGGAATGCGCTTGCGTTTAAGCCACTTGACTTCACGTTCCATGATTTCTACCGGTTTCTCAACAAACTTCAGTGTTTTATCAACACGAATTTCGTCAAGCGGTATGTGGAGGTTTTCATCAGCTAAACACCTCTTGAGATTGGACACGTGAAAGGTTGGATGAACATTTCCAAGTTCAGGAGGTAACTCAAGTCTGTAGGCTACCTTACCGATTCTTTCGACGATCTTGAATGGTCCAACATATCTAGGTGCAAGTTTTCCTTTCTTTCCAAATCTGATCACACCTTTCCAAGGTGAGACCTTAAGTAATACACGATCACCGACTTGAAAATCCAAGGGTTTGCGTTTTAGGTCCGCGTAATTCTTCTGACGGCTTCTAGCTGTCTGAAGGTTATCACGAACTTTCTTTACCTTTTCTGTTGTCTCTAAAATGAGGGCAGGTCCAGTAAGTTGAGCCTCGCCAATCTCATTCCAGCAGACTGGTGAACGACATTTTCGACCATAGAGAGCCTCGAAAGGAGCCATGTTGATGCTGGAGTGATAACTGTTGTTGTAGGAGAATTCAATCAATGGAAGATGTGAATCCCAACTACCTCCAAAGTCGATCACACAAGCTCTAAGCATATCCTCCAGTGTCTGGATTGTTCTTTCAGATTGACCATCCGTTTGCGGATGATAAGCTGTGCTCAGATTAAGTTGGGACCCCATAGCAGATTGCATGGTTCTCCAAAAGTGAGAAGTGAAACGAGCATCTCTATCAGAAATGATGCTCAAAGGAACACCATGTCTAGCTACAATTTCATCCACGTAGATTTGAGCAAGTTTGTCAGCCGAAAAATCCTCACGGATTGGCAAGAAATGCGCTGATTTGGTAAGACGATCCACGACTACCCAGATGGCATCGTGACCTTTCTTTGTGCGCGGAAGTTTAGTAATGAGATCCATAGTAATGTTTTCCCATTTCCAAACTGGGATCTCCGGTTGCTCTAATAATCCGGAAGGACGCTGATGTTCAGCCTTAACCTTAAGACAGGTAAGGCATTTAGAAACGTATAAGGCAATGTCTTTCTTCATACCAGGCCACCAATACTGTATACGAAGATCCTTATACATCTTATCTGAGCCAGGATGAATGGAATAACGAGACTTATGGGCTTCATCCATAAGCAAGGTACGAAGATCGTCTTGGCTTGGGACCCACAAACGGTCCATGAGATAGTACGATCCATTGTCCTTCAGCTCTAGAGCAGGAGTTATGTGATAAGGAAATTCCTTATCCATTAAACCTTGTGAAACACAAGCTTGTTGAGCCTGAGAAATACGTGCTTGGATATCGGTTTGAATAACAGATTGGACACGTACACAATGAAGCTTAGTACGTTCCTTGCGACTCAATGCATCGGCTACGACATTCGCCTTACCAGGATGGTAGCGAATCTCGCAGTCGTAGTCGTTTAGAAGTTCAACCCAACGCCGTTGTCTCATGTTGAGCTCTTTTTGATTGAAGATATGCTGAAGACTTTTGTGGTCTGTGAAAACCACACATTTTGTGCCGTACAAATAGTGTCTCCAGATTTTGAGAGCGAAGACCACTGCACCCAACTCAAGATCATGAGTGGTGTAGTTTTTCTCATGTATCTTCAACTGTCTCGATGCGTATGCTATGACTTTGTTCCTTTGCATCAGGACGCAGCCAAGACCCAATTTAGATGCGTCGCAATAAACGACGAAATCATCATTGCCCTCAGGCAATGTTAGGACAGGCGCGTCGCAAAGCTTTTGTTTCAAAGTCAGAAACGCTTCTTCTTGTTTGACTCCCCAATCAAATGGCTTGCTCTTCTGAGTTAGAGCAGTTAAAGGAACTGTAATCTTTGAGAAATTCTCAATGAAGCGGCGGTAATAACCCGCTAGGCCAAGAAAAGAACGAACTTCAGTAGGAGTAGTAGGCGTATCCCAATCCTTAATGGCACTGATCTTGGAGGGATCTACATGAATACCTTGTTCGTTGACAATATGTCCTAAAAATTGAACCTCTTTAAGCCAGAATTCACACTTGGAGAATTTGGCGAAAAGTTGTTCTTTCTTTAGGAGTTCCAATGTAAGACGAAGATGTTGCTCATGATCAGCTCGCGTCTTAGAATATATCAAAATGTCGTCAATGAAAACGATGATGAACTTATCTAAATAAGGCTTGCAGACCCTATTCATTAAGTCCATGAAAACAGCAGGAGCATTAGTCAAACCGAATGGCATGACTGTGAACTCATAATGTCCATAACGAGTACGGAACGCTGTCTTGGGAATGTCTTCTTCATGTACACGAAGCTGATGATATCCAGATCGTAGATCAATCTTTGAAAAGTAAGATGCGCCTTGTAATTGATCGAAGAGATCATCAATGCGAGGTAGGGGATATCGATTTTTGATGGTAAGCTTGTTAAGCTCACGATAATCGATACACATCCTAAAAGATCCATCCTTCTTCTTTACAAAGAGAACGGGAGCACCCCAAGGTGAAAAGCTAGGACGGATAAAACCTTTGTCGGAGAGTTCCTGCAGCTGTTTAGACAACTCTTGCATCTCGGACGGTGCAAGTCGATATGGAGCTCTGGCAACGGGATTTGCACCAGGTACGAGATCAATACGGAACTCGACTTGGCGTGATGGAGGTAGACCAGGTAAGTCTTCAGGGAATACTTCGGAATAATCCCGAACGACAAGAATATCTGAAATAGACTTACCCTTGCCTTTATCTGCTGTAACATGTGCTAAGAAAGCCACATAGTGCTTTCGCAGATACTTCCGTGCTTTAAAACAAGACATGAGTTTGAGACCACCGGCAGGCTTCTCACCACGAACTTGTAGGATCTCGCCTGTCGACAGCGGTATACGAACAATCTTCTCAGAACATACTATCTCTGCGCGATGCTTAGATAACCATTCATTCCCACAATAACATCGAAGCTTCCAAGTTGCATTGGCGTGAGGTCAATAGGAAAAATATGGTCGTTAAGGTTCAACTGGCAGTTGCGTAGAACAGAATTTAGAACAATGGGTTCACCACTGGCAACCTCTACTGTCAAAGGTTTACCTAGTTTCGTTCTAGACACGCGAAGCATTGTCTCAAAAGACAATGACACAAAGCTCTTGTCGGCACCCGAATCAAAAAGAACAGATGCTGGCTGATTATTAATAAAGAACGTACCGTTCACCACCTCGTTGTCTGCTTGTGCTTCTTGTGCATTCATGTTGAAGACTCGTCCTCGAGCCGGTGCCGGATTCTGGTTTGCATTCTGGTTCTGGTTGACTAGTCTTGGACACCGATTTCTGTAGTGGGTCAGATCCCCACAATTATAACATGCACCTGGTGGGTAGTTCGGTCGTGCAGCCTGACCCTGTTGTTGAGCAACCTGTTGAGCAGGGTTCTGGACTGCGTGATTCTGAGCAAACCGACAAACATCGGCAAGATGACCCGACTTCCCACAGTTAGTACAGAAACGGCACTGATATTGTGGTTGGTGGTGACTGTTGCATCGATTGCACAAAGGTGCATTTCCTGAATAGGGTTTCTTGGCTGGAGGCTGTGCGGCTTGGTTGGGAGTTGCCTGGTTAGCTTGGGCAGTGACAGCAAAATTTTGGGAAGCCTTACGCTTCCTTGACCCCCTTGAGGAACCAGAGTCCTTTCCCTTCTTGTTCTGACCTTTCTTACTATCCTCCTTGTCAGCCGACTGTTTCTTGCCCTTGTCGCCCTTCCTGTGTAGTTTATTCTTTCGGATCTGCGACTCAGTCAACGTCGCCGATAACTCGATTGCCTGACGGAGTGTGGTAGGGTTGCTACCAGTAAGGATGTCTTGTACTGAGTCAGGTAGGCCGTCGATGTACCTTTCGATGGCCTTATCGAGTGGGGTAACCATAGTCGGGCAAAGAAGACTCAGCTCCTCAAACCTATCTGTATAAGCCCTGTGCTCGCCACTATCTTGCTTCAACACATCAAATTCTTTCTCCAACGCTCGTTGCTCATGACGAGGACAAAACTCCCTCATCATAAGAGCTCTCAGTTCAGCCCATGTTTGAGCTAGAGCAACTTCTGCACCTTGATCTCTCATAACCCCATTCCACCATGTAAGAGCCCTCTTCTGAAACACGCTTGAAGAAAACTCGACTTTGCGATTGTCAGGACACTGCACATGACGGAAAGTGTTCTCGATGCTCTCGAACCACTGAAGAAGCCCAGTTGCTCCCTCAGAACCACTAAACTTGAGTGGCTTAGCCGAGCTAAAATCCTTGTATTTGCATGTACCATTGTTGTTGTTGGCCTGGTTCCATTGAGCAAAGAGATTCGGAAATTGAGCAGCCATCTGCTGCGCAATAATCTCCGCCAGCTCGGCAGTAGCTATCTGGTTGTCGCGTCGAGGAGGCATTCTAGAAGAGAAAAACATGAAATGAAACGAGTGAGATGATTGGATGAAGAGAATGAGATGAAGCAAAAGCAATCAAAAGCAAAGATGGCGGTTATGCATCGCAAAGCAAATGAGCGACGTGAAATGTCTAGTCAAAGTAAATGGGTTAGAATTAGTGTATCGCGAAGACATGCTCGCCTATAAGTGAACACTCACCCCGAGAGTTCCCAGGTAAGAGTGACTGGTCCGATTATGTGGATTTGTACGAACACTCTAGCCTTAGACAGGAAACTCAGGGTACAGGCATTCACTCTTCCAGTTCGCACGTGTTCATACTATTAACCTAAAACTTTGACGGGATTTTTGAAATCCAAAGAGGTTCAAAACCATATAACAGAGGGTTCAAAACCTTATAACAGAGGGTTCAAAACCTTATAACAGAGGGTTCAAAACCTTATAACAGAGGGTTCAAAACCTTATAACAGAGGGTTCAAAACCTAGTAATCAATCATCCTAGAACAGATGATTAATTTTCAAAGCGGATTCGGACCCGAAGTTCCCGTTGTGGTTATCACCTAAGGATAGGTGATGTGTATGTTTTAAACTCTAAACACAAGATAACTTGTGTTAGGGTCCTAGAAAGTTATAGTCTAGGTCAAAGCATTACTAATAACCTAATTCCCTATAACCAATGGCTCTGATACCAACTCTTCTGTCACACCCCGGCCGCGTATAACATGCAACCGCGGCGGAAACGCCGGGGAGTGTTGTGGACAGAATTAAATTGTTTCATGGCCATGGCATACAAGTTGTATTTTATTTATAAACAAAGGTGTTACATTGTCTTGGAAAGAGAGTACGGAAATCAAAACATAATTAAGCTAGTTCAAACTTCATTTTTAGGCTCTAAGGCACAGGTCCGCCCTAGAATCATGATCATCGTCCTATGGAATAGCTCCTGAAAACACATGTGAAAGTAGGTACGTCAGCATAAAAATGCCTGTGAGATACATAGGTTTTGTGAAAATGGGGTTCATGACTTGAGTTTTAAAGAATGTTTAATAACAGTCAGTCATGAACCTTGTAATTTGTTTTGCTTTGTAAATCATTTGAAAAACGATAACATCAAACGATATGTATAGATAAGTGCAAGGTTAAACGAATAACCAAGTAAAATGAGTTGAATAAGATAAGTTGTTTGTGAAAATAATGTCTTGTGAAGAATATGTTACTTATGTAAAGTGTAATGTGTCTAAACTGAAATGACTTAGATAACGCCACGATATGTAATATTATACAAACATTTATATATAGGAAGTACCAGCGGCGTATCCACCATGTTTGTATCATATTACATACGCCACGTTACTTAAATCATTTACCCAAACCAATCCACCATGTAAATTGTTCATGTGTAAACCAAATGTCAAGTGTTATTGTAAATCATGTCAAGTGTTTATGCTCAAGTGTAAACCACCAAATGTATATGTCAATGTCGACGTGTTTATGTTCAATGTAAATCATGTAATGTGTAATCCCAAAATGTATCATGTATGGTAAGCGAAATGTATCAACTTAAACCATATGCACAAAACAAGTCGTTGAAGTAAAACGTGGTTTAAATCAGCGTTATGTTCTGCGGGAAATGCATGCTCTATTGATATTAACATTTATGTGGTATTGTAAACTATGCATACATCCAAGCCTTGAGACTGCGGCGATAAACCCTTAAACAAATTAAAGGTTTATCTAAGTTATGTATATCGAATTCGGTCATTCCTTCCAGTCCTATCAAACCCAGGACTTCAGGAATGGGAGTTGTCAATTCCTATGGTACAACTACCTACTAACGAACGGCGTAGCTAATGTTAATGAATGTATTGTCCCATGTTAAACAAACCAAATGTCATAACAAAATGAAGGCATGTGCCCATATGCTGAGTAAACATATGCAGCAGAAATGTTTATGTAAATCAATGTGTCCATATGCTGAGTAAACATATGCAACAGAAATGTTCATGTAAATCAATGTGTCCATATGCTGAGTAAACATATGCAACAGAAATGTTTATGCAAATCAATGTGTCCATATGCTGAGTAAACATATGCAACAGAAATGTTCATGTAAATCAATGTGTCCATATGCTGAGTAAACATATGCAACAGAAAATGTAATGTAAATCAATGTACTAAGTACGCACACAATGGGCATACTTAGCATGAAATGTAATGAAATCGTGTACTATAATGTACTAACAACATAGCAGGCATATGATGTGAAAACATGGAAAGCATGAATGTAACAGATAGGCACATGTGTTTCACCCCAAAACAGTTTGGAAAACAGTAAAAGATGGGGTTCTATGTACTCACCTGAGATTGCTTTGAGTTCCTTGTATAATAACCAGATAATGCTAAAGATCACGGAATATCAACGGCACCTAATAGGTAGCTTATGTTAATATACCGGACCAAATCGGAAGGATCGGACAGTACGCGGGTTCGAAAACCAAACGAGTATGGAGACTCGTGTAATATGGTTTAACAAAGCCTACATACTAAAATGAAACTTAACCTAAGTGCTTACGGTCCATCACGACCCGTTTAGGTAGCTTATGCCACCTTAAGCGTCGTTCGCGTAGAACGCGTCTGGAACGCCTAACATCGTGACCACAAGGTATAACCTCGGAAGGTTATAGCTATGGTCACCTAATGTGTTTGGTCAGGTCCTAATGACCGACAAAATGGGTCGGGTTCGAAAGCATAAGCGATGGTTTAGATTGCTTACCTTACGACCCTATATAAGCACTAAACTAAAAGTGACGAGCTAAGCATGTTAGAACATGCTTAACTAAGTTTGAAAACAGGTTTGACATCAAAACAAACGGCTTTGATGCTCACGAGTAGTTTGGTTACAAAACACGCAAGAATGCGCATTTTGGCCGAAACTACGACTCGTCACTAAGCCTAGATAACGGGGTAATCAGTAGGTATGGTCACTACGGACCATGACCATCGTGATCACGCTCACGTTATGAAGTTCCATGAACTTCGCATCGACCATAAGCTGGTCAATGCAGAAAGTCAACTAAACGTTGACTTTCGGACTCGAAAAGCGAATAAAAGAGCGAAAGAAGACTTACAGAGGGTCCCCGAGTGCAAATCAAGATCAAACAGCTCAGGTATGAAACAATGGTTTCAACTTAGAGCTTTAGGATCTGATTTTGTGATTTTTACAATAAGGGGGGGGGTATTTATAGGAAAAGTGGAACCGTTAGGATCGTTTTATCGAATATCGTGCCTTGATCTCGTGCGTACATGTGTCCAGGGGTTAAATACACTGAACTTGACCCTTGGCCCTTCATTTGGGTGAAAAGGCATCGCCCTTTGATCGAACGAAAGGCCAGATTCTGCATTAAATGCAAAATCTTTCTGTCAGACATCCCCACGCGGCCCGCCTCATATTTGGGCAAAACTCACGCGGGCCGCCTGGCCCTCTCTGATCTGCACCACTTGCAGAATTTACACATTTGGTCCCTGTTGCGTGTTTAAGCTATTTCCAGCCCTTCTAAGACCTGTAAAGCCATCTTTAAGGCCCTAAAATGATGCCTAAACATTGGGGACATGAAACATGCCCAAAAATATGTCGGATGTCGGTTCGTTTGGCCGTACGATCGCGATGTTCGCTTAATTACGACGAAATGCGCATAAGCATGAAAGACGATCCAAATGACGCGACGAATGGATTTTTCTCATGCCAAACACTAAGGCATAATATAAGGATGCTTACATAAATTTTTGGATGTCCGGATGTATTCAGAACGTAAGTTATGCGCGAAAGTGCAAACTTATGCACTTTTTGACACTTTTAGTCCCTGAATGATTCAAAAGTTTGTTTTAGCATACCAAACCCCTCAAAGCCTATTTCTAAGCTATGTAAAGGATATTTATGGTATGTTTAACTTATGGACATGTTCCGGAATGTCCGTTACAGTTCAAATTGGCATACTTTCGCAGTTTGTCAAGTTTAGTCCCTGTAAGCGGATTAACTTGTTTTTGCTATACCAAAGCCTTCAAAACTTATTTCTAAGTTATGTAAAGGTTATTTAAGGTACGTTGAGTATATGTTGATGTTCCGGAGTATTTGTCGCATTAAACTGAGTACGTTTACGCACTAGTTAACGTATAACTCTCCAGAAAGCGATGTAGAGTTTGAAATTGAACAAAAGTCAAAACACGAAAAAATGTAAAACACAATGAAACAAACATTGGGATCAAATAACATTATTTTTATTGATAATTGAACTGTTCACAATGATTACAGGCACAGATGTTACACCTTTCTTGCATCGTTGGTCTTTTGGGCGGTGTAAAACTCATCCAAGAAAGTTTGTTGCATCTCCCCCCATGTATATATGGATGCCGAAGGTAACGTGTAGAACCATTTCTTCGCCTTATCTTCCAAAGAAAATTGGAATAATACCAATTTGATGTCATCAGCCGAGAACCCTTGACTCCCAAGAGTGTTACAAATCGAGTCATAAGCCTCTAAATGAAAGTAAGGCTCCTTCGTTGCTAACCCCTTGTACTTTGGTAAACTTTGCAAAGAGTTGGTCCTCACTTCAAATGTCCTCCCTTGATCATTGTGAGGAATAACTACCGGTGAAGGGTTTTGAGTTATTACCGGCCTAAAATGTGCTTCGATGCCCCTCACATTTTCTCTAAGGTGTCTCCTTGGAACACCAAACCTACCCCTTGGGCGAATAGGACCCATTGGCCTTGGTACATGCCCTTGTGGTGCATTTGGTTGTTGAAATTACTGTTGCGGCATCGGTGGGCGTTGAATTGGCCTTTGGAATTGTTGAACATTTGGTTGTACATTTTGTGGCCGAATTTGTTGCAATGGGATAGGATGTTGCATTGGTGGCCCTTGTGGTCTTGGTCGAATGTGTTGTGGTACGAGTTGTTGTTGTTGTGGCATTCCACCAACACTTGCCATCCCTTGAGATTGACTTTGAACATATCCAAATTCTCCTTGATCACCATAACCCCCGTAAAAATACCCATCCTCATCATAACCCTCAAATTCTTCAAACCCTTCATCATACCCATCTCCTTGAATTCCTGACGATTGCCCAAATGGAATGTTTGAATATTGAAAACCCGCTTGGTTCGATGGTCTAAATGTTGAAGTAGCATGGACAATGGTTGAAATTGGTGCTATGGTATGGGTTGAATATGACGGACCCGCACCCGGGAAGAAATGGGACAATGGTGGTATAGTAGTGGATGGGTTAAAGGTAATGGTTGGTTCTTCTTGGGTAGTAATGGGTTGTGTTGTGTTGGTTGGTGTAGTGTCATGAGGTGGAGTAGGAATTGTAGTGGAATTTGGTATAGTTATGTTTGGTGATGGTTGTGTGGAAGTAGGTAGGAATGATGAGGTCGTTTGACCCGTTGTAGGTGGAATTTGTGAATCGGCCATGATGTTTCTTGGCGTAATGGGTGAAGTGGGTGAACCAATGATTCAGTTTTCTCGTAATAAAACCCTGTTTTGCCTTAGCGTTCTTTCGATTTCCGGATCAAATGACAATGGTGACGCTTTGTGAGAGCCTCTAGTATGCATGCACCTGTAGAACCTGCACACTAAACACACCAGTGTAAACCCGAAAATAACAAAACAAAACTAATAAACTGACACACGTTGCGCACTACTCCCTGGCAGCGGCGCCAAAATTTGACGTGCTGTCGTAGGTACACGCAAATTTAATCCCAATAACAACTAATTAGCTAGCGGTAAGTGGGTATCGAACTCAGGGAGTATGTGGAAAATGTGTTTATGTTATAGCTTTGTGATTTAACTACAATTACCTAAAATGCAGAAATTAAAATTCAAGAGTTGATTGTTTTGGTTTTAATAACTAAAATTAACTAATTAAATTGCAAATCAAAGACCGTAGTTTGTAAACAGATTAGGAACAAGCGACCATCCTAAATTTCCAGTTTGCTTTTGACAAATGTGTTTAAATTCACTAGAAAGAATCACATAGACATGATTCGTGTATAATTGTTTGTTGTGATAAAAGGGAACTAAGTACTCGGATTATGACAATGCGAGGTTGTTACCCGATAACCAATTGACTAATATCCAACCCTAATCCCTCCCGTGATATCTCGATTGTCAACGACACCAAGAAGGTACGGTTTAGAATATGATTATAACATAAATCAACAATTTACAAACAAACATCCACACACCATAATAAACAAACAAACATTGCAAGTCTATTATTCTAGAAATACGAATCCAAACACAAAAGTCTTAGACAAACCTTCAATTCAGGATGATCACCATAAGTTTAGCCACACATAGCTTGGTGAATCATCATAGCAACAAGTTCAATGTTCATACGGATCGAAAACACAAACAAATTGTTTAGGAAATGTTTACAACCAAGCAAGATCACCAAAATCGCCCCTAGCAAGTTCCAAAAACGTCCAATGATGAGAATAGCCCAAAAGACACCCATAAACCGACTTTAATGAGGCAGTTACAAAGTTGATCGCAGGCTCCACCGTAATTTACGGCTCCACCGTAAATTACGGTGGACACAAACATGTTACGGCAGAGTGCTACTGGTTTACGGCGGCCACCAGATGAGTTTCAGGTCCACCGTAAATTACGGTGGAGCCGTAATTTACGGTGGAAAGCTGAATGATGTCCTTTGTTTCATCTTTTGCTTCAACCTCAACCCGTTCAACTCCAAACCGTCTAAAGCTGCGTTTTATCCACTTTAAGCTCCTGAACTGCACCTGAAACATAAGCAACCGTAGTCATCTAATTCAAGATAATTACGTGATTAAGTGAAGGATTAATTCGTCTTTTAACATGATTAAGGGTTGTCCAATGGACCACCCGTCAGTAAGTTTAGTAGTATTTATGGTAAAATTGATCATTACATGTCAAATTACAGTCACATCTGTAATAAATTCATTTTTCTATATAAAATAGTTAATTTTTATTTATTTTAGTTATTAATTCGTAAAAAAAAAATTGCATTTTAGGACAAAGTTACATGAAAGTATTAGCAGCATTATATTGAAAATCGCATACGATTCCAAAACGAATTCGCAAACTATAAGAAATCTCAAAGATTATTAACTTTTTTTGAAATCGCATGTGTATAAATCATGAATTCACAAACTATAAGAAATCTCAAAAATTATTAACTTTTTTTTTGAAATCGCATGTGTATGAATCATGAATTCGCACGTCATAAGACATCTTAAACATTATTACGTTTTATTAAAATCGCATGTTATAATATATGATTTCGCACACTATACAAAAAACACAGCCTTTCTTTTTGTCTGCAATGATTTTTCGCACGTTTGATATGTATTTCGCATATTTTTTTTATTTTCATCCTGCATCATCTTCTTCGATAGACGGTCTATTGATTTGTTTCAGTTTTGAACTTCCAAAATCAGCAGATAATGAAATCGTAGAAGGAGTTGGTGAATAAGAATCGATCGATTTTTTATTTTTGATTACTTGTTGGATTTTCGAATACGATCTTGAATAAGAATCTTACGGTATGATTTATGAGTTTTTGTTTGCTGATTATCAGGGGTTTTGATTTCGCAATGGACGATTTTAACCTTGGCGGTTTCATTTATTTATATTAATTTGATTAATTTAATTCTTAAACACGCGGTTTAAATGAGATGATCTGACGGTTGTGGTTATAGCGTACATAATGTACGATTAGGGGATTTGTATGATGACCAGCCTATATATATATATACAGGATTGAGATCATGTGAGAAGTAGTAGGCTATTGAAAACTTGAGAAGCATTCTGGACCACAAATTTTCCTAAGCAAAAAAAAATGCGAAAAAAATGTAAAAGAATGCAATTTTTTATTTTGAAAAAATCGGAGCTTTTTTTATTAGTTTTTTTAGGAATTTATACACATGTATATAGTGTTAATCTTATAACTATACATATGTGTATATTGTCAATTTTTTAACTATACATATATGTATATACATGCTTAAAATTGAAAAATAAGTGTTTTAAATCTTTGATTGAGGTGAATGATTTAGTTTTAACTTTAGGATTTAGCATTAATATTTATGGTTTAGCATTAGGGTTTAGTTTTAGGGTTTAGCATTAGTATTTAGGGTTTAGCATTAGGGTTTTACATTATGGTTTAGCTTTTGGATTTAGCATTAGGGTTTTAAATCTTTGATTGAGGTGAATGATTTAGTTTTAACTTTAGGATTTAGCATTAATATTTATGGTTTAGCATTAGGGTTTAGCTTTAGGGTTTAACATTATTATTTAGGGTTTAGCATTAGGGTTTTGCATTATGGTTTAGCTTTTGGATTTAGCATTAGGGTTTTGCATTTTTTTACATATTTTGCATTTTTTTTGCTTAGGGAAAATGTGTGGTCCAAAATGCTTCTCAAGTTTCTCAAATAGTGTATTTTTTCTTAGGATCCCTACCCTATATAGGAACGTTGCGTACGAGATTCAGTATCAACATACGAAATTTGGTTTATAACATGCGACTTTCATTTTTTTCACATGTGATTTCATTTTTTTTCGGTACATGCGATTTTGAGTTATTTTTGAACATGCGATTTCCCTTTTTCTTTAAGTACATGCGATTTCCAGGTTTTTTTAAACATGTGATTTTCAATTTTGGTAACATAACGTGTGATTTTGTCATCGCTTACTCAACGTACGTTAGGGCATATTGTACGATATACTTTATATATATATACATATATATATATATAGGAACAGGATCAGGAGAAAACACCTCAAAGTGTGAGAACGATGAGAATGATTCTCAGCCACAAGATCTTAGTGGTTTGTGGCTGAGATTGATGCTGTGACATTTTTGTAAATACTAGGGGCCTTGGAACTACCAGGATGGGTAAAATAGGAAGATCCAAACAAGGGTGCACATGCTAATCACATGCCATTTCCCCGATCATGTTTAAACGCCAATAATTTTTTATACGCGATTATTTTTCTAATAAAATTACACATAAAACTCAGCGTTTTTTTATCTTTCCAACGAGTATACTACTGATATACTTTTTGAAAAAAAATGAACTGGGTTCTTATGGCGTATTTCTAAACAGGGTGTTTTATGACGTTTTAGACTAGGTATTTTCATGGCGTTTTTCTGAACTAGATGTTTTTATGGCATTTTAACTAGGTATTTTTTCATGGCGTTTTTCTGAACTGAGTGTTTTATGGCATTTTCAACCGAGTTTTTCATGGTGTTTTTCTGAACCGGGTGTTTTATGGCATTTTTAACTAGGTATTTTCATGGTGTTTTTCTTAACTCGATGTTTTATGGCATTTTCAACTGGGTCTTTTCATGACGTTTTTCTAAATTGGGTGTTTTAATGACGTTTTATTTGAACACCCAGTTCATGTGAGTGAGTTTTTTGACAATATTACTCTTAGTGTAATTTAGCATCAATGCCAGATGTCAACCCAAAAATCGTTCTCACACTTTTCACCGTTTTCCTTAAATCCTGATCCTATATATATATAGGGTAAGGTTCATTTGAGAACCACCTTTATTGTGAGAACCAATGTGAACACACCAAAAAAACCTAACCCCCCCCCCCAAGCTAAATGCTAAAAACTAAACCCCCCCCCCCCCAAAAAAAAAATACCTAAAAAAAAACCTAACCCCCCACAGAAGCTAAAATGCTAAAAACTAAACCCCCAAAAAAATTAAAAAACACAAAAAAAAAATTAATATTTTTTACATTAAAATGCTACTTTTAGTAGCAAAAAAAAATTTAAAAATGAATTTTTTTTGGTAACGAAATATAGCGATTTTTTTATAAAAAATATTAAAAAAAATTGTGTGTTTTTTAGCTGTTTTTATGTATTTTTGGTTGTGTTCACATTGGTTTTCGCGGTTCTCGCAATAAATGGTGGTTCCTAACAGATCCTTCTCCTATATATATATATATATATATATATATATATATATATATATATATATAGGATAGGGATAGTGTACAAAGTGTCTAAAGTGTGAGAAGTGTAAGAAGTGTTCTAAACCATTAGATCTTTGATCTAATGGTTGAGATCAGTAGGGATCAAATTATAAATTGTGTTTTAATTATTTGGACTGATTTGAAAATTGTAGGGGTAATAGTGTCATATATTTCTTGTAGCAGTTACATATTTCTGGACTTTTTAGAATGTCCATATTTAGAATAAGTTTAAAATTGAATCGCTAGAATTTAGGAGTGAATTGCTATAATTTAGGAGAGGTTACCTAATTTGAAACATATACAAAGAAAAATATAACACTAAATTCTAGCGATTCACTCCTAAATTCTAGCGACTCCATTTTAAACTTATTCTAAAATCCGTACATTCTATAAAATCCAGAAATATGTAATTGCTACAAAAATATATAACACTATGCATCCATCATATAACACTGTATAACACCGTATAACACTATGTAACACCATATAACACCATATAACACCATATAACACTATGTAACACTATATAACACTATATAACAAATATATAACACTATACATCGATCATAGACATGCTATTAGAAAAATATAACATTATAACACTATATAACACTGTATAACACTATATAACTCAAAATAACACTATATAACACCATATAATACCATATAACACCATATAACACTATACATCCATCATATAACACTATATAACACCAAAAAACACTATATAACATCATATAACACTATGTAACACTATATAAAAATATATAACACTATACAATTCTGAATGGTGGTTGTAGTGTTATATATAATGTTGTAGTGTTATATATAGTTATAAAAGGGTTATATGATGTTATATGTTATTCGTAGTGTTTTATAGAGATTTGTAGTGTTATATAAAAACCTTCATTCTCTATCCATCACTATATAACCCTCTATAAATTTTCATTCTGCAATCTTCATAATTAATAATTGATGAACGAGATGACACAAATTCGTAGATTAATCTTAATTTGTATTCCTATAATTAAGGGTGGCGGTTATGGAAGGTTATCAATTAATTAAATCAATAAGAAAATTACTTGTTTACTCTTTTAAATTAATTTATATTGAGGACACATGTCATCTCCACAATATTTCTCACACTTTTGAATTAATGTACAGGATCTTCGATCTATATATATATATGGGTGGGAGTTGGCTACAAAGTCTATTTTTCCTACAAAGTGTACAAAGTCATAAAACACCACAATTCCAGCCATAAAACACACTCAAAACCCACAACTAACAAAGTGAAGATTACTAAAACACCATATTTGTGGGTTTTTTGTTATGTTTTGAATGATAAGACTTTGATTTTCGAATGACTAAAATTAGTGTGTTTTATGTTGATTATCATGTTGTGTTTTATATTCATAGTTCTACTTCTACGATGGTGTGTTTCAAGTTTTTATGGACTATTAGGGATTTGATATTGTGTTTTAGAGATCTTCACTCTTTATTTGTTTGTGGGTTTTGAGTGTGTTTTATGGCTGAAATTGTGGTGTTTTCTGACTTTGTACACTTTGTAGGAAAAATAGACTTTGTAACCGAACCCCACCCATATATATATATATATATATATATATATATATATATATATATATATATATATATATATATATATATATATATATATATATATATATATATATAGGAGACCGCTAAAATGAAAACCACCTCCAGTTGTAAGAACCATGAGAACTACACCGTACGGGGCGAGTTGGACCAAAAATTTTTTTCATAAACGTTGATGCGTGAATTATAAACACATTTGTAAAAAAAATCAAAAAAATGTCGTGTGTGTAGTTTTAAGCACCACAAGTTTGTGTTTACGGGTACCGTAACCGTAAATTTTATTAAAATTTACGGTACCCTTAAACACAAACTTGCGGTGCTCAAAACTACACACACGACATTTTTTTTACAAATGTGTTTATAATACACGCATCTACGTTTATGAAAAAAAATTTGGTCCAGCTCGCCCCGGATCAAAAAGTTCTCATGGTTCTTACAACTGGAGGTGGTTTTCATTTTAGCGGTCCCCTATATATATATATATACAGGGTGAGGTTTCTCTACAAAGTGTATTTTTCCTACAAAGTGTAGGAAGTGTTTTGTGCCATTGGATGAGTGGTATTAATGGTTGAGATTAGATGAGTGACATTTTTGTAATATATGTATTTTAATTAATGATTGATTTAATTGATGGATGGCATTTTGGTAATTAAGCATGTTTTAAATAAAGAAACAACCATCGTTAATTCTTTCTTGCATAACTCTCCTCACATTCTCTCTCCTCATTAAACAAAATCCTCTAAAATCATGGATGGAGTTGAAGATAAAAGATTTAATTGTGTTTAAAAGCTAAAATATACTAAATTGGAGTTTAATTTGTTTTTTTATATCTAGTGACGAGAATTGGAGTTCAAATTTTTTTAAAAAGTATTGTGTTTTATATTAGTGATAAAACACACTGTGAATAAAATTTTATGGAACCAGAGAAACTGAGAGAATACACTGTGAAGAAACATGTGAAGAAAAACACACTGCAAAGAAACTATGAAGAAAAACACATAGATAAAACACATTGTGACGAAACTGTGAGGAAAAACACACTGATAAAACACACAATGAAGAAACAGTGAATAAATATATATTGATAAAACACATGGCCAATAAATACAAAGACACGTCCTTCATGAAACATAAACTACTATAACATATTTTGACTAACCTTATAACTCATAAAACACAACATCAAGAAATTGTTCAAGATCGATGAACTTATGTGTTACATGTGAAGAAACCATAAAACACATCATCAAGAATACATGTACATGCAAAATGATAGCTTAATCAACTACTTGGATGTTGAACAACTAAAACCGGATGCATTTTTCCATTACCACAATCAATCATTACATTAGACATCGACACTTTTGATTTGTAATAGCAAAAAAAAAAAAAAAATCATCTCAAGGATAAGAGAATGATGTGTTTTGATTTCTATGTAAATCGTAACTGATACAAATCCACGAATAAGATATAGGGTTTCCTTAAAAGTCTCATTTTATTGTTTTAGATTTATATTTTCCAAAAGTAACTTATTTAGTGAATTACTATAATACCCTTTTGTTAAAATTCTCCACATGACACATGTCATAACCATATCACTTCCTACACTTTGTAGAAAAATATGACTTTGTAGCCAACTCCTTCCCATATATATATATATATATATATATATATATATATAGAAACGGGTTCAGGAGAAAACGCTCAAAAGTGTGAGAACGGTGAGAACGCATCCTGGCCGAACACGTGGCATGGGGCATGATCAGGGTCCGAGGGGTTTTTTTGTCTTTTTAGTATTCTTCTCCTTTCGCGATTTTCGCGTTTGACATGCTTCTTTATTTTTTGCGTGCAAGATAATTTTGGCGTTATGTAGATTTATTTAATTATTTTGGCGTTTTACTGTTTTTCTCTGATTTCTTCTCGTTTGAATTATTTCTTTTTGTGTCACATAGTTAACTTTTTGGCGTTATGTCTTTTCCCATGTCATTTTTGGCGTTTTGTATCTTTTTGTTAATAATTCATTTCCATAGATTAATATTTTATAAAAACTACAATAAAACGAAAATCAAAATAAATTAATAGTCTTCCGTAGGTGGGATTATATCAGAGATGTACCCATCACTTTGTTCATCACTTTCTTCAGATTCCTCATCATCAAATTTCATTTTCGTGTATAACGCCATTAGCTCGTCTCTTCTTTGCTGCAGCCTATTCTTGAATATCTCTGTATTCTTGGATTTTGGATCGTTTGAAGGTGTTAAATCACAGAGTTATTCAATGACAGATAGCAACCCTGTCTTCAACATTTCTTCCATTGGCCTTGAATATTGCACTCCGTTTTGATAAGCCACTTCAAGTGTCCCTTCTTCATGCAATACCCAACTGCTAATTTTTGGTATATGGGTATCTTCAATAACATCATCATCTTCATCATCTTCTGTTGGAAACTTTCTCTCCAGCCTTTTTATTACAGTTCTCATTCTTTCACAATCGTTGTCTCTTGGAACCCCAAGGGCAAGGATATCCTTTTGAACATTTTCAGTCATTCCCGTCATGGCTTTTATTGTTCTTACCTTTATCCTTCTTCTGTCAGAGAACTTTATGATGAATCGTTTCTCTTTCCTTTCAAACCTCCATGCAATAACTTTAGCCATTTTTTAATTTTTTTGGCGTTTTGGAGAATATTTGGCGTTTTAGTCTTTTTGGCGTGTTTGAGCTTGGGTTCTCATGGTCTTCTTTTATATTGACTTTTTTTCCCCGTGTTTGTCAGGTAATTATGGCGTTTTGAAAAAGATAAATAAATTTAATATTATGAATCTTAGTAATTATGTTTTCCGTCGTTTCATTTTACTGTTTTTTTTTGCAGTTTTACCGTGTTTTGTTTTTCAGACTCAACTGTTTTAATGGTGTAACACGTCAAATCTTTTGACGGCTGTAATTATGGCGTTTTGTTTTCCAATGGCGGTTAGATAACTATTGGTCTTCTTTTGTTTTATATTCTTTGCACATTGTTTCACGTTTTTTTTATAATATTAGTTGTTCAAATTATAGTTTGGTAGTTTTTTGGGGGCGTTTTTATGGCATTATGGCGTTTTACTCGTATTTGCTAATTTTGGTGTTTTATTATATTTTTCATTATAGCATTAATATTTTTTGTTGTTTATTAACTGTCATTACAAAACAAACAATAGATAAAGAAAATTAAAAAAAAACAAAGTAGAAGTAATTTATGATTTTAAATCTTCAGTGTCATCAGTCTCTTTTTTCTTTTGAAACTACAAGAAATGTGACAAATAAATGGCATTTTGGGGTTGGCGTTGTTTTATTTTCTTTGTTCATGTTTTGAAGTATCTTTGTGGATGTTGGAGACATAGAGTGACCCCCTTGTGGGTGGATGCTATCTGCCTGTGGTCTTCATTATATTCATTGAGGCAAAAGTAGCATATATACTGGCATAGGTCTCTTTTTATCATCCAAACCTTCTTCAGGAACAAAGATGACAGTATGACATATAGGTGTCATCAGTCCCTCTTTTTTCAATTTTGTCCATCTCATGCAGCAAAATTTTTCTTCACTCACGTAACAAATCATTCAATGAAGCTTCATGCAGAACATTACTGAGAATCAAAGAAAAGATGTTTTTGTTGTCGTTGTATTTTTTGGCGTTTTACATTGAGTTGTAAATTTTTTTAGCAACCCCTGTGTGTGTGTGTGTGTGTTTTTTTTTTTTTTTTTTTGGTGTGATAAACGGAAGCTGGGGAAGCGTTTCTATTTATAGAATTTTTTTGGCGCGTAATTTAGGCGGGATGTTTTTATAACAAAATATGTAATTAACATTTATCCGGATGTAACTTTCGCGTTACATATAATGGCGTTTCATATTTTATGTCGTTCTTGTAGCCAGAGGGCTTAAATAAAAACGCAGAAAAAAGCAGGCAGTGGTAAAATTGGGTTTTTGTATTTATTTGGCGTTTTATTTTTCAATGGCGTTTTATGCGAGGAATGGTTTTTTTTACTTTTTTACCCTTAATGACGCGCGTCCACGTAAGAAAATTGATGTTATTTACGAAAACGCCACCGCGCCAATCTAGTCCATAGATTGTTTTAATCGGACGATCGATAAGCGTTCTTACCGTTCTCACACTTTCTACCGTTTTCTCCAAATCCCGACCCTATATATATATATATATATATATATATATATATATATATATATATATAGGTAAAGGTTCCTGTAAAAAAAGGGTTTTTTTGTGAGAATGGTAAGAAGAATGTACACCATTAGATCTTTGATCTAATGGTTGAGATCATAATGGCAAAATTGTAAATAATGTTTACTATTAAATATATTAATTTTCTAGATTAAGGGTATATTGGTAAATTTAACATTTTTAAATTAAGAAACAAACATTAATGCACATGTAATTTCCCCCTGTCTTTTTTAAACGTCAATAACTTTTTATACGTAACTTTTTAAAAAAAATTACACCATAATAACGAGCATTTTTTTATCTTTAATATGAGTACCATATTGCTATACTTATATAGAGAAAAAAATATGTTTCGATCAGATGTTTAGTCCATGAATGGTGTTATATACTTACTGAATGGTGTTATATATTTACTGAATGGTGTTATATACTTTCTAAAATGGTGTTATATACTTACTGAATAGTGTTATATACTTGCTGAATGGTGTTATATATTTGCTGAATGGTGTTATATACTTACTGAATGGTGTTATATGTAAGATTAAATATATTATGTTTAATATTTAATCTATAGCCATCTCAATCATTTACATTATAGAGATCAAAATATATTAGAACCTATTATTTAATTAGTTGGTAATTGTTGATGGACCATATTACCCTTAGTAACTAATTAGGTTTCCTCCTGGGTGCTTATATAAGGAGAGTTATGTGGAGGTTTAGGGGTTACTCAGTTACACAATTCACACACCCCATAAGCCATAACATCATCACGAAACCTCCTCTCCATAACCAATACCCTTTTCGGTTTCTAAGTCCCCATCATCAGTTAGCACCCTAAGGAGGAACCAGATCAAGATGACAGGCATGTCAAACTCCCTCACTGGATTCTCCTCTGCACTATCTGCTGTGACAGGTATGATTTATATATGTTTTCCTTCATGAACAAACAGAACTGATCCAACATGTGGTATCAGAGCATATGTTGATTAGTCAGTTCTGTTTTCGTATCCATAATTCTGGGATTGAAACTTGGAAAACGGAATTTTTTTTTCTTTAAAAACCGTATGAACATAACAGCCGATTTCGAGTTCATCAGGTTGCGACTCGAGATCTCTGTTTTTCGGGAAAAGATTAATTGTTTGTTCACCGAATTAACTGGATTATGTTTTTTAACCGAAATCTATTTAGAAAAACTAATAAAATTCAGGTTTCGGGTTCCAGAATTTATGTTTTATGTTTTAGGGTTCATCATGTTCTTGAGAAAATTCGAAGTATTCTGTTATGATTTGGAATATGATTTGGATTATTAAGTGTTTTTCCTGGTTTTGATCTATTTTGTCCTTTAAATTTTTTAGAAAACTGTTAAAAAGATAAAGAGATTGAAATTTCGAAATCTGTTGACAAAATTAGATCAGCTTAAAACAGGAAAGAATATCTCTTAATCCCTTAGATTTCGAATTTTCGGTTATGATATCACAATTAACAGCTGTTAGCGAGGTTGCTACTCGCAACCACGAGGTTGCTACTCGAGACCATGAGGTTGCTACTCGCAACCATAACGTCATCACTCGAGACCATGAGGTTGCTACTCGCAACCATAACGTCATCACTCGCAACCATGAGGTTGCTACTCGCAACCATAACGTCATCACTCGCAACCATGAGGTTGCTACTCGCAACCATTACGTCATTACTCGAGACCATGAGGTTGCTACTCGCAACCATAACGTGATTAGTCGAGACCGTAGTTGCGACTCGCAACCATAACGTGATTAGTCGAGACCGTAGTTGCGACTCGCAACCATAACGTCATTAGTCGAGACCGTAGTTGCGACTCGCAACCATAACGTCATTTCTGGCCAAAGCTGACTTGATACATCTACTTATCATTCAAGTATTACGAAAGCTATGCTAAGTGTGCATCATAAGCATGAATGTTTTAATATCTGGCCAAAGCTGATTTAATTCTTTCATAGATGGCATACTTAGCAAGTGCATAACTAAAGTGATTGTTTCAATTTCTGGCCAAAGCTGATTTGTCACAACCACTTTGCACATATGCTTAAATGATTACACTTCTGGCCAAAGCTGTTTTGTTTTCGTTTAAGTAGAATTTTTTTTTTTTTTGTTAAGTCTATTATTTTGATGTTAGTAATAGACATTATCACAGCTTCATTATGTAAAATGGTCATTATTTTGCCTGCCTTAGTTTAACGTGCCCATAGATCACATTAGAATTTCTTCCTTAGTATCATAACTTGCTCATCTTATTTCCACTATCAGCACCCAACTGCGGGATTCCACCTTTGACTGGTGATAACTTTGCTGCATGGAAGGATGCTCTCATGCTTACTCTCGGATTGCTTGATTTTGATTATGCTCTAAGAGAGAAAAAGCCAGCGGACCTTACCACTCAAAGTACTGCTGCTGAGCAGTTAACTCATGAAAAGTGGACTAGGTGTAACCGCATGTCTCTCATGTTTATGAAGCAATCCATAAGCAATGCAATCAGGGGAGCTATTCCTGATTCTGAAGATGCTAAAACCTACTTGGAACATGTGGAGGCGCAGTTCAAAGGGACGTCTAAGGCGCACGCTAGTACTCTTATTCTCAAGCTGGTGACAACTAAGTATGATGGGAGGAGCGGCATTCGCGAGCACATCATGATGATGAATGACATGGCCAATAAGCTGAAGGGGCTGGAAATGGAAATCAGTGATGGTTTCCTTGTTCATTTCATCATAACTTCGCTTCCTTCTTCTTTTGAAGCATTCAAGATCAATTACAACACTCAGAAGGAAAAATGGACGATGAGTGAGCTGGTCGCTATGTGCGTACAGGAGGAGGAGCGTATGAGGATGGATCGCCATACTGATGTTGCCAATTTCACTACCTCCAATCCTAAGAAAAGGAAGCACAATTATCAGAGGAAGGATGCTTCTAAAGTCCATAAGTCTAATCCTAACCCTAATACAAGTGCACCTTCCAGCTCTAAGAACTCCTTAGGCAGTATCCGCTGCAAGTTCTGTAAAAAGACAGGACATATGCAGAAGGAATGCCCTGACTTTAAGGAGTGGCTGGCTAAGAAAGGTAACGATTATTTTATGATACTTGAGTCCTATAATTTAAGTGTTCCTGCTAATTCTTGGTGGTTTGATTCTGGTTCTATGGTTCATGTTACCAATTCTACTCAGGGATTCCTTTCAATCCGGAAGCTGGAAAGAAACCAAAGAACGCTTAAGGTTGGGGATGATCGAGAATTAGAAGTGAAGGCCATTGGAACATTACAATTAGTTATGAAAACTGGTTTATGTATTAAACTTTATGATACCTTATATGTTTCTGAGGTAACTCGGAACCTTGTATCAGGACCAAAGTTAGACATGGACGGTTTTATTGTTTCCCATGGTCATCGCAAACTCTCTATCCATTATGATTCTGTTCTTTATGGTACTGGTGTTCTGGATGGAGGTCTCTATAGATTAGAACTAGATGATGGCTTTTCCAAATCTTTGTTGTCATATAACATTAATGAATCACTCACAAAGATGGAAGAGAAACGAGACTTAGAGACTTCATCCATGTTGTGGCATCAGCGTTTAGGCCACATTTCAAAAGAGCGATTAAATCGTCTCGTAAAGGATGAAGTCTTACCTCCTCTCGATTTCTCTGATTTTGGAACATGTGTCAAATGTCTTAAAGGTAAAATGACATTAGCGAATAAGAAAGGTGCCACTAGGAGTTCTAATTTATTAGAACTCATTCACACTGACATTAGTGGTCCCTACCAAATCGCTGGCATAACAGGACATACTTCATTTATCACTTTTATTGATGATTATTCTCGTTACATGTACTTGTATCTTATTAAGGAGAAATCTGAATCTCTAACAACTTTTAAAGATTATAAGGCTGAAGTTGAAAAGCAATTAGATCGTCAGATTAAAGTTGTGAGATCAGATAGAGGCGGTGAGTATTATGGAAGACATACTGATGTGGGTCAAGCTCCTGGTCCATTTTATGAGTTTTGTAAGGGCCAGGGGATTGTGAACCAATACACCATGCCTGGTACACCTCAGCAGAACGGTGTCGCTGAAAGAAGAAACCGTACCCTTATGAACATGGTGCACAGTATGTTAGCCAACACTAACTTACCATTATTCCTCTGGACTGAAGCGTTAAAAGCAGCTGTTCATATACTCAATAGAGTTCCTTCTAAGTCTGTCCCTAAAACTCCTTATGAACTTTGGACAGGAAGGAAACCGAGTCTTAAATATATGAAAGTATGGGGCTGTATTGCTGAAGCAAAACTTTACAATCCTTTCCTAAGGAAACTTGACCCTAAGACAGTTACCTGTTTCTTTATCGGGTATCCTGAGAACTCTAAGGGTTATCGTTTCTATTGTCCTTCCCATGTCACCCGTATTGTTGAAACCAAGCGTGCCGCGTTCCTGGAGGATTTCAAGGTCAGTGGGAGCAGTACCAACCCTTACGAAGAATTGCAAGAAGTACAAGACGCGGGGGGGAGAGACTCGTCGCTTACCATTACTCCGATTACTCCTCTTGTACCCAATGCAATTATTACACCTGAAGCTACTGCACCAACTCCAAATTCACCTTTACAATCAGAACCCATTATACCTCATGACGAAGGCACATCAAACGCTCAAAACCAAGACAACGCTGAACCCGATAATCCACTCAGGAGGTCATCCAGGCAAAGAAGGCCTCCTAATTGGGATGATTATGTTACCTACCTGACTGAAATGGATCCCGGAAAGCTCAATGATCCTATCTCTTACAATGAAGCCATTAGCAGTGATCAGTTTTCCGAATGGAATAAAGCAATGATTGATGAGCTTGATTCCATGAAGAAAAATGACGTTTGGGATTTGGTAGAATTACCCAACGGAGTCAAACCCGTAGGATGCAAATGGGTGTTCAAAACAAAACTGGATCCGAATGGTAACGTTGAACGCTACAAAGCGAGATTGGTTGCAAAGGGCTACACTCAGAAAGAGGGAATTGATTATCAAGAGACGTTTTCACCTGTCTCTCGTAAAGATTCATTAAGGATCGTCATGGCCCTAGTAGCTCATTTCGATTTAGAGTTGCATCAGATGGACGTTAAAACCGCTTTCCTTAATGGAGATTTGGACGAAGATGTTTACATGAAGCAACCTGAAGGCTTTGAGCCTGAAGGTCAGGAGCATCTAGTCTGTAAGCTGAAGAAATCCATTTACGGGTTAAAACAAGCATCACGTCAGTGGTACCTCAAGTTTGATGAAGTCATGAAAAAGCAAGGTTTTATGAAGAATCAAGTGGATCAATGCACCTACCTCAAGATGAGTGGGAGCAACTTTACTATACTTGTCCTTTACGTTGACGACATTCTATTGGCAAGTAATAGTTTAGACATGTTGCATGAGTCGAAGCGGTTACTCTCGCATAACTTCGACATGAAGGATCTCGGAGATGCATCTTACGTCATTGGCATCGAAATTCACCGAGATAGAAACAAAGGGATCTTAGGATTGTCCCAAAGGGCCTACATAGATCGTGTCCTTACACGATACAACATGCAACAGTGCAAACCCTCCATCGCTCCAGTAGTTAAGGGAGATGTTTTCGGTTCGTTTCAGTGTCCGACAACAGAGGTTGAGAAGGAGCAAATGAGCCAGATACCTTATGCATCAGTAGTCGGGAGCTTGATGTATGCTCAAGTCTGTACTCGTCCAGATATCGCTTATATTGCTGGAATGCTAGGCCGTTATCAGACTAATCCTGGCTTAGATCATTGGAAAGCAGCTAAGAAGGTACTTCGATATCTGCAAGGGACGAAAGACTATAAGCTGACTTATAGAAGAAGTGATCATTTGGAAGTGGTGGGCTATTCTGATTCTGACTTTGCCAAATGCAAAGATGACAAGAAATCCACTTCGGGCTATATCTTTATGTTAGCAGGCGGCCCTATCTCTTGGAAGAGTCATAAACAACAGTTGACCACAACTTCCACAATGATGGCAGAGTACATTGCTGTCTATAACGCAACCTGTCATGGAATGTTGATTAGAAACCTAGTCACTGGACTCAAAATCGTTAATTCCATTTCTAGACCATTGAAGCTTTACTGTGATAATTCAGCTGCCGTTAGTTTCTCGAACAGTAACAGTTCGACTGGAGCTGGTTTATATCTCGATACGAAATATCTATTTGTACGTGAACGAGTTGAGGAAAATAATCTTTGTATCGAGTATATTAGTACTAAGGATATGCTTGCGGATCCGATGACTAAAGGTCTCCCTCCTAAGGTTTACGAAGAACATGTTCGGAATATGGGATTATGTAAAGACCTTATTTGAGCATATTGTACTAGCTTATGTTTTATGTTTAATGAAATTTCCTCAAGTTTGATTTTGTATGTCTATTAGAATATGTTCAACCGGTATAATGGCATATAGACAAATAAAAGGTTACAAATCAAACAAAGGGCTTACGCGTATTTGATCATAACGACTAGGTTTTAAATTAAGGCTATAGTATGATTAATGGGGGTCCTGAGTCGCATAATGATTCAACGGCTGTATTTCTCTGCTATAGTACTTGTTTAAGGCTAAAATGAGTGTTAACTCCTGATCAGGCTTATCTAATACTCATAGTAAATGATTACTCGGCTAAGTGGGAGAATGTAAGATTAAATATATTATGTTTAATATTTAATCTATAGCCATCTCAATCATTTACATTATAGAGATCAAAATATATTAGAACCTATTATTTAATTAGTTGGTAATTGTTGATGGACCATATTACCCTTAGTAACTAATTAGGTTTCCTCCTGGGTGCTTATATAAGGAGAGTTATGTGGAGGTTTAGGGGTTACTCAGTTACACAATTCACACACCCCATAAGCCATAACATCATCACGAAACCTCCTCTCCATAACCGATACCCTTTTCGGTTTCTAAGTCCCCATCATCAGTTAGCACCCTAAGGAGGAACCAGATCAAGATGACAGGCATGTCGAACTCCCTCACTGGATTCTCCTCTGCACTATCTGCTGTGACAGGTATGATTTATATATGTTTTCCTTCATGAACAAACAGAACTGATCCAACATTATATACTTGCTAAATGGTGTTATATACTTACTGAATGGTGTTATATACTTGCTAAATGGTGTTTATAGGGGATCTTTTAAAAAAATCCAGTTCCTATTGATGCGTGCAAGTGTGTATATGTTTTAGGTATATATTTTAAGCCCTTTTTACACTTTTTAGCCAAGTTTTAAATTTATATAACACGATATTTACTAACACTACACACACATATGGGCAAGTGCACCCATCGTGGACGTAGTATAGTGTTGGTAAGATACCGAGGTCGTCCAAGGACACAAGAGCTTTTAGTACCGGTTTATCCTCAACGTCTAATCAAATCAAAATGTTAGAAAAGATTTTTAAAACTAAGAAAATAAAACTAACTAAATGCTGAAAAATAAAAATAAAAATAAAAACAGATAGACAAGATGAATCACTTGGATCCGACTCGTGTATAGTGTAACCTTTGATTATTTTCGCATTTTTGCACTTGTTTAAGAGATTATCTTAGTTATTGTAGTAGGCCCCTCTTTTGAAGGTGACGTTACCCTCAACCCAGTAGTTTGAGTCAGCAAGGATACAATCCTAAAGGGTCGGATTATTGAAAGATAATTAATTAAGTTATTAATGCAAATTATGGTAGGCCCCTCTTTTGAAGGTGACATTACCCTAGACTAAGTAGTCTGAGTCAGCAGGGATACAGTCCTAAATAGTTGGGTTATAGTATTAATAGTAGTTTAACTTATGAGGGGGTCAAAGAGTTTGGATCCCCGCCATCCAATACCTTTGGGTATTGAAGGAGATCCTACTAAATTTGACCCAGGTCCCTTGCAGGACCTCTAAACGCTGAACAAGGGCAAGACTCTTACCAAACCGTTCCCTTAACCCCCGACCAGGTAGCCAACATACCTCCATATAGACCGTGGAGATATGAATGGTGAAATTTTTTTATTTTATATAGACAGTAAAATAATGTCAAGACACCACGGACAAACGATAAGGAAGAATCACCTTCAACATAAGAAACTAGTTATTAAAGTCATTAATACAAACCCAAATAAAAAGTGCAAAAGATTAAAAATAAAAAGTATTACACTAGACACTTGTCTTCACAAAGTGATGTAAGAGACTTAGGTAAACATGGCCTTTGATTGTCAAGAACTCTTACGATCAATCTTGGATCCCGAGACGACTCACACACTCTATGATGGACAATGGATGATGGTGGTGGATGATGGTGTTATGGTGGTGGTGGGTGGTGGGTGAAGTATAAGAGAGGTGGTGTGCCAAGGGATGAGTTGAAATGGCTCCAAGCACTCCTATTTATAGGCTGAACAGAAGCCTGGGCATGGCCCCGTGCCCGCTGGGCACGGCCCCGTGTCCGTCTGACACTCTCTCTCTTCATTAATTGTAATTCGCAATTACAATAAATGCGCCTGCAGTACTCTGACCACGCCCCCGTGTCCGCTGGACACGGCCCCGTGGTGGGCAATAGAAGCTTCTATTAGTTTGTCTTTTTTGATGCTTCTTGGGCACGGCCCCGTGCTCGCTGAGCACGGGGCGTGTTCAGTCTTCTGTTTTCTTTGTTTTGCTTGGGAGGATGCTGTCGAGGGGTCGGGCAATCCACTTTTGTCCCTTTTCTTGTATTTATGTTAGATTTTGCTGTCTTTTTGCTTCTTTTGTTAATTTGAGCTCATTTAATCCTGAAAATACAAAAGGAAGACAAAAACACACTTTTTCCAACATTAGTACTAAAAAGGGTTAGTTTTATGCCATATTTGATATAATTTATATGTTGCATTTTGCGCATATCAAATACCCCCACACTTGAATCTTTGCTTGTCCTCAAGCAAAACTCTTTATAATATGGCTTTATTCACTCTCAAATGGAATGGGTAGAAGAGAAGGTTTTTGGGCTTGTCATAGAGTGTCGGGATTTTCCAAGATCAAATAAGATAAATTATTTATTAAGGCATAACATACCTTTTTAAAATTCCATTTATATACAAGTTCACATACCTCACGGGGGAAATCACTCACACTCGGCCGAAGGTGTATTTTTAGTGAATCACTCGAGAGCGGCGTGGAACTTATTTCTACCATAAGCTTGCCAAGCAATCAATCCTCTTCCTTTTTAACTTTATTCCTTTGTAAATATCAAGACGACTTTTTGGGTGAAGGGTTAGGCTTGGGTTAAAGGTGGGTGGTTGGGTTAGTGGTTAGTTGAAAAGGGCGAAAGGCGTAAAAAGCGTTGGTTTTCGTAAAACATTTTGTTTTTGTGACGTTTTATTTTCAATGAAGTATTTTTTTCAAACAAGCTTTTGTTTGGGGAGCTTTGTTTGTTTATTTCCAACTTCATCATCATTCATCATTTTTTTTTCAAGAGTCACACAAAAACCAAACTTTGTTACTAAAATAAGGGGCAAAAAATGAAAAAGGGATTTTGGTGGGTAAAAGGGTTTTGGGTTAAGAAATGAAAAAGTTTAGGCTCAAAGGGGTTAACTAGGGGGAATTTTTGGGTAGGTAAAAAGAAAAAATGAAAATAATGGTGTTGAAAGAAAAAGGGTTAGTCCTAATGCCTCCATCATTTACTTACTTGGGTTTAAGTTGGTAAGGACCGGGAATGAATTATCGTGGCAAGTTCTAGAGTCGTAAGAACCAAGCGGCTATTCACACAAGAAACGAAAAATGAGCATTTAGTGTAAAGATATGTATTTGTATGCTCTATAAAGGCTCAAAACTCACTTTTGTGGGAATGAGTTTTTACGTGATCAAGTATATATAATCAAATTTTAACTAAGCTTGTCATGCCGTTTCATAATTTTCTTATGTTGGTTCTTTTTATCACAACGCTATCGGTTGTAAATTTGTAAAAATATAACCTTGTTAGAATTAGAATTCCCAACTTAAACTTAGACAAGTAAAAAAATGCAAATTTTTGGAAAAAAATTGGGGTGATTAGCGATTCCAAATAGAGTTTTGTGTAAGGCTTGTTATTAGGACTTGCAAAATTCAAGGTTTTAGCATCCCCCCCCCACACTTAAATTACACATTGTCCTCAATGTGTCCCAAAAATAAGTTTTTAGGTTGATTGAATGTGTAAAATGGTGTTAAAAGCATAATTTTATGTTACTGGCAGTCTGGACACGGCCCCGTGGAGACCGGGCACGACCCCGTGTTCAGGTGCCAGTAACAAAAATTAAAGAAAAGAAACAGAAGCCTGGACACTGGGGCGTGTTCAGTGAACACGGCCCGTGTCCAGTTACCTGAACTGGGCAATTTTCTGCAAGATGTTCAGCACGAGACCGTGTTGGCTGGACACGGCCCGTGCTGAGTTTACTGTAATGAAGAAATTGTTGTCGGATGGCCCTGTTTTCGTGCATGGGCCATGTTTCTCGTTTCCCTTGTTATCCTTCACCATCCAGAGTGTGTTTTATTTCTTATAACACCATCTTAAAACCATCATTTCATTAAAAACCATAGAGAGAACTACACGATGTTCCTAGAAAAGTAAAAAGAAATAAAAACGAAAAATCTTAACTAAATAGGTCAGGAGGTACACAAAGTTATCATAAAGAGTTCTACTTTTTTTGTTGAGAAAATTTCGGGAATAGCTTCCCGATGTAGTAGGACTCTTGGCCGATGTTTTTCTTCCTAGATGTTGTTAAAGCCATTCTTCTATCTCCCTTGGGAGGAAGAAGGCGGCTTCATTTTCCTCAACATCTCGCGGAGGAGGGGAAACACCTATCGGGACTCCTTGTACTATCCCTTGCGAAGGCTCCGGGTGTATAGCGTACCATTCGGCGGGTATGATGACTTCGGGAACCACGTTCCATGCCCTTTGGGTTATTATAGGTACCAAATGAGGAGAGGCGAGAAGGTTTAACCTCTGGTGCAAGAGGTTTACTTCTCGGAGACACCCTTCCAGTCCCACCGTTAGATGGTTGATACGGTCGACCAATGCTTCTTCCACCCCCGTCATTTCATCAATAGCCTCTCTTAGGGTGTAAACATGGTTTACAAGAGAGTCTTCCGCCGTTGATGATCTCCTCCCCTGTCGGTTATTTCTTGATGAAGATGTTCCGCTTGTCCTGCTCGCCATTTCTGGGGAAATAGACCGAAAAGGGCTCAAATTTTACGACACAGTACCTCGGACACGGCCCCGTGCTCGCTGAGCACAGCCCCGTGTCCAGTTGTCTGCAGGTTTTTAGATCAAGGGATCTTGGAGTTTTAAATTATTTTCATGGTTTTTAGTCGAATTTTAAGCACATATAATTTAAAACAAAGTTACACAACTTACTTTGAGTAAGATCCCTTGGATAATAACCTTACAAACTTCACACTAAAGGTTGGAATCATGGAGTTTCCAAGCTTTAATGGAGGAAATGGTTGAAAAATTGAAAGAGAAGGCAATGAATAAAAGTGGAAAAGACAAGAGGGTTATTTGGAACCTTCTTTTAGAACTTACCTAGGATAGTATGAGTGAAGATCCCAGGAATCTCTGTCTTTTAAAGTGGTCAAAAAATGAGCAGGAATCAGGCTGCATTTAAAGAAAACGACAGCGCGTTGGACACGGCCCCGTGTTGGTTGGACACGGCCCCGTGTGCAGTTAAAATCCTGACACATTTTGTCCGTATTCTGACAAAATCAGAAGAGAATCTTTTAGGTGGACACGGGGGCGTGCTGACCTGGACACGGCCCCCGTGTCTGGAAGCTGTCTTATGGAGTTTCTCCATTTTCTAAGGAACTTATTTGTATCGGGTGGTTCCTTACTAGTTGGAACAACACCAAAGTGCCTAAGATACCTAAATTGACTCTAGTTAAGACGAGAACGCAAGAGGTTATCGGTGAGGGTGATTCCTATGCTATATGTAGGTGGACAAGTCCAACCCTTTTCCGGGCTCTCGTTAAAGAAGGTATATGCCGAATCGCTCAGGTCTATGTATGCATCGAACGAAGTCGATGGAGAGTCCTTCACGGCACAATCGGCACAGGGACGACTATCGTCCACGTCTTTGCTAGAGTCGAAGGTATTATCGGGAACAACGAGGTTGTTTGAATGCGATCCCAACACTTCTTCTTGGTTATTGTCTTGAGATGAATTTAGAAAATCCATCCTAAGTTCTTTTAACCAATTAAGAATTAGATCTTCTAGTTGAAATAGTTCATCAAGAAGCATTTCTCCTAAAATATCTGGTTGGGCGCTTTCGAGGGAGAGATAAGGATTATTTTTACTTTCGCCCCTCTTAAGGATACAGGGAAATGATGGGTCTATATAGTGGGGCTTATAGTTTAGAAAATAACATTCTAACTCTTTATGTCCGCCTCCACATAATTGACACCATGTACCATAAGAGTGCCGAACGTAAAAAAAATCATCATCACTCATGTTTGTGTCAGAATTTACCAACCGTCGGGATCTTACGGTTCTGTTTTCAGCAACTGAATCTTGGGCACGGGGACGTGTTGAATGGACACGGCCCCGTGTTCAACTTACTGTCTGACTTAAAACAGGATTGCCAGTTCCAAAGATTGGGTACGGGGCGTGTTCAGCGGGCACGGCCCGTGCTGAGCTCTGCAGAAGCTGAAAAATTAAGAAAATCCTAAAAAAAATAAAAAGAAAATAAAAAAAATGATTAGGTCGTTGATTCCTAACTTTCTTAAAATCCTTGTGTCCCCGGCAACGGCGCTAAAAACTTGATGCGTGCAAGTGTGTATATGTTTTAGGTATATATTTTAAGCCCTTTTTACACTTTTTAGCCAAGTTTTAAATTTATAAAACACGATATTTACTAACACTACACACACATATGGGCAAGTGCACCCATCGTGGATGTAGTATAGTGTTGGTAAGATACCGAGGTCATCCAAGGACACAAGAGCTTTTAGTACCGGTTTATCCTCAACGTCTAATCAAATCAAAATGTTAGAAAAGATTTTTAAAACTAAGAAAATAAAACTAACTAAATGCTGAAAAAAAAATAAAAATAGATAGACAAGATGAATCACTTGGATCCGACTCGTGTATAGTGTAACCTTTGATTATTTTCGCACTTTTCACTTGTTTAAGAGATTATCGTAGTTATTGTAGTAGGCCCCTCATTTGAAGGTGACTTTACCCTCAACCCAGTAGTTTGAGTCAGCAAGGATACAATCCTAAAGGGTCGGATTATTGAAATATAATTAATTAAGTTATTAATGCAAATTATGGTAGGCCCCTCTTCTGAAGGTGACGTTACCCTCAACTAAGTAGTCTGAGTCAGCAGGGATACAGTCCTAAATAGCCTGGTTATAGTATTAATAGTAGTTTAACTTATGAGGGGGTCAAAGAGTTTGGATCCCCGCCATCCAATACCTTTGGGTATTGAAGGAGATCCTACTAAATTTGACCCAGGTCCCTTGGAGGACCTCTAAACGCTGAACAAGTGCAAGACTCTTACCAAACCGTTCCTTTAACCCCCGACCAGGTAGCCAACATACCTCCATATAGACCGTGGAGATATGAATGGTGAAAATCTTTTATTTTATATAGACAGTAAAATAATGTCAAGACACCACGGACAAACGATAAGGAAGAATCACCCTCAACATAAGAAACTAGTTATTAAAGTCATTAATACAAAACTAATTAAAAAGTGCAAAAGATTAAAAATAAAAAGTATTACACTAGACACTTGTCTTCACCAAGTGATGTAAGAGACTTAGGCAAACATGGCCTTTGATTGTCAAGAACTCTTACGATCAATCTTGGATCCCGAGACGACTCTCACACTCTATGATGGACAATGGATGATGGTGTTATGGTGGTGGTGGGTGGTGGGTGAAGTGTAAGAGAGGTGGTGTGCCAAGGGATGAGTTGAAATGGCTTCAAGCACTCCTATTTATAGGCTGAACAGAAGCCTGGGCACGGCCCCGTGCCCGCTGAGCACGGCCCCATGTCCGTCTGACACTCTCTCTCTTCATTAATTGTAATTCGCAATTACAATAAATGCGCCTGCAGTACTCTGACCACGCCCCCTGTCCGCTGGACACGGCCCCGTGGAGGGCAATAGAAGCTTCTATTAGTTTGTCTTTTCTGCTGCTTCTTGGGCACGGCCCCGTGCTCGCTGAGCACGGGGCGTGTTCAGTCTTCTGTTTTCTTTGTTTTGCTTGGGAGGATGCTGTCGAGGGGTCGGGCAATCCACTTTTGTCCCTTTTCTTGTATTTATGTTAGATTTTGCTGTCTTTTTGCTTCTTTTCTTAGTTTGAGCTCATTTAATCCTGAAAATACAAAAGGAAGACAAAAACACACTTTTTCCAACATTAGTACTAAAAAAGGGTTAGTTTTATGTCATATTTGATATAATTTATATGTTGCATTTTGCGCATATCACCTACAATTAAGGTGGTGGTTTTGTGAAATTTTTAATTAATTGAATTAATGATAAAATTACTTGTTTACCCTTTTGAATTAATTTAGATTTAGGACACATGTCATCTCCACAATATTTTCTCACCTTTCTCACACTTTTAACCTTTTTTACAATAACCTTACCCTATATATATATATATATATATATATATATATATATATATAGGACAAAGATACGTTAGGAACCACCTTTTATTGCGAGAACCGCGAGAACCAGTGTGAACACAACCAAAAATGCCTAAAAATAGCTAAAAAACACACAAAAAAAATTTTTTTAATATTTTTTATGTTAAGATAGCTACTTTAAGTAGCTAAAAAAAAATTTTTTTAAAAAAAAAAAATTTGCTACTAAAAGTAGCGATTTTAACATAGAAAATATTTAAAAAAATTAGACTTCTTTTTATTTTTTTAGGTTTTTTGGGGGTTTAGTTTTTAGTATTTTAGCTTGGGAGGGGTGGGGTGGGGGGGATTAGGTTTTTTTTTGGGTTTTAGTTTTTAGCATTTAGCTTGGGGGGAGGGGGTGCGGGGTTTAGGTTTTTTTTTTTTTTTTTTTTGGGGGGGGGGAGGGTGGGGGGTGGGGGTTAGGTTTTTTTTAAGTGTTTTAGCTATTTTAGGTTGTGTTCACATTGGTTCTCGCGGTTCTCGCAATAAAGGTGGTTCTCGCATGAACCTTACCCTATATATATATATATATATATATATGAGGAGTTGGGTAGAAAGTGGGTTTTTCCTAGAAAGTCTAGGAAGCAATAAGAATGTGACACGTGGCATGGAGGGATTTTAACAAAAAGGGCACTTGTGTAATTTGACATTTTATTTTATTTTTGGAATTTTATCTCTCATTAACTAACAATGCCTATAATTATGGAAACTGTTTTCTCCAAGATTTTTTGTATTTCGCAACCTTCTCCTTCTTCGTCTTCGTCATCGTCAAACACTTCTCCATCTCCACCATCTCCGAGTTCATCATCACCATTCAAATACTGTTTGTATCATCTCCGTTTTCTTGACGATGTGTTTTAACAGCAAGCAAATTAATATACAGTTGTGTTTTAGCAGCAAGCAGATTCATACAGTTGTGTTTTAGCATTCAGATTCATACAGTTGTGTTTTAACAGCAAGCAGATTCATACAGTTGTGTTTTAACAGCAAGCAGATTCATACAGTTGTGTTTTAACAGCAAGCAGATTCATACAGTTGTGTTTTAGCATTCAGATTCATACAGTTGTGTTTTAACAGCAAGCAGATTCATACAGTTGTGTTTTAACAGCAAGCAGATTCATACAGTTGTGTTTTAGCATTCAGATTCATACAGTTGTGTTTTAACAGCAAGCAGATTCATACAGTTGTGTTTTAACAGCAAGCAGATTCATACAGTTGTGTTTTAACAGCAAGCAGATTCATACAGTTGTGTTTTAGCATTTAGATTCATACAGTTGTGTTTTAACAGCAAGCAGATTCATACAGTCGTGTTTTAGCATTCAGATTCATACAGTTGTGTTTTAACAGCAAGCAGATTCATACATTGTGTTTTACCATCCATGCTGGTAATGCTGGAGGATTTCTTGACGTTGTGTTTTAACAGCAAGCAGATTAGCAAGCAGATTAATACGATGTGTTTTCTTGATGTGTTTCTTCATGAAGGATAGAAGGAAGAGAGAGAGAGAGAGAGAGAGAGAGAAAAAAAAAAGGGAGAGAGAGAGAGAAAAAAAATCGCATGAAATGTGGGGTGGTTATGGAATGACAATTACTTCCATATTTAAAACAAGCTAAATGACATATCTACCCCTGATTAATTAAATAATCCTATTTTTAAGAAACACATATTACGAAAATGCCACCAAGATGATCTTAACCATTAAACACACCCATTGGATGTCCCAGATCGCTTCCTAGACTTTCTAGGAAAAACACACTTTCCGTTATATATATATATACATATATATACATATATATATCTATATATACATACATATATATATATACATACATATATATATATATATATAGAGAGAGAGAGAGTCAGGATTTAGAGAGAACGGTGAAAAGTGTGAGAACGGTGAGAACGATTTTGGAGTTGACATGTGGCATTGATGCTAAATTATACAAAGGGGTAATATTGTCAAAAAAACCCACACACATGAACTGGGTGTTCGAAGAAAACGGCATAAAAACACCAAATTCAGAAAAAAAAAAAAAAACGCCATAAAACACTCAGTTCAGAAAAACGCCATGAAAAACTCAGTTTAAAACGCCATAAAACACTCAGTTTAGAAAAACGCCATGAAAATACCTAGTTAAAACGCTATAAAAACACATAGTTCAGAAAAACGCCATAAAAATAACTAGTCTAAAACGCCATAAAACACCCAGTTCAGAAAAAACGCCATAAAACCCATTTTATTTTTTTCGAAAAGTATATCAATAGTATACTCGTTGGAAAGATTAAAAAACGCTGACTTTTATGGTGTAATTTTTTTAGAAAATAATCACGTATAAAAGGTTATTGACGTTTAAATATGATGGGGGTTTAGCTTTATTTTTGGAGACTAAAAGTAGCGATTTTTGTTAAAAAAAAATGTGTGTTTTTTAGATTTTTAAGTTTTTTTTTAGGTTTTTTTGGGGGTTTAGCTTTATGGTTTAGTTTTTAGCATTTAGCTTGGGGGATTATTTTTTTTTTTTAGGTTTTTGAGGGGTTTAGTTTTTAGAATTTAGCTTTTTAGGGTGAGGGGGGGGGTTAGGTTGTCTTCATTGATTCATTCCATGATATGCATACCATGTTCGGGTTCTTGCCACGTTAAGGTTTGTGTGTATAAAATCTCAGCTTCGTTTCGGGTTCAATCCACCAAGTTATAAACACAACCCATTTAAAATTATAAAACAAATATTTCCTGCATATACATTTCTAAGTTAGGGGAATAGTGTCAGGCAGCTTGCCTGCCACTTCCATGTTGGACCAACCTATTTTTAATTTAATTTTATTCTCAGTTTAAAATTATGATTTTGGCCTTTAATTAAAATTACGTTTTTGCCCACAGTTTAAAGTAAAATTATAATTTTGCCCCTGCCTCAAAATTACAATTTTGCCCTCAGTTCAAAAACTCATTCTTAATTTTATTCCCAGTTTAAAATTACGGTTTCGCCCTCCATTTAAAATTACGTTTTTTGCCCTCAGCTCAAAATAAAAATATGTTTTCCCCCTAGCTCAAAATTACGAGTTTGCCCTCAGCTAAAAATTACGTTTTTGCCGACAGTTCAAAATAAAATAATGTTTTTCCCCATAGCTCAAAATTATGATTTTGCGCTCAGTTTAAAATTATGATTTCGCACCCAGTTCAAAATATAATTACGATTTTGCCCTTTGTTCAAAATTATGATTTTGTTCTCATTTCAAAAATTACGATTTTGTTCCCACAACTGCCTGGCACTTCCCCATTGGTCCAGCCAATTTATAATTTTGCCCAGTTTAAATTTAAAGTTTTGCCATTGGTTTTGTTTTTTCTCTCCATCCTAATTACGATTTTGCCCTCGGTTTCAAATTTACAGGTTTGCCATTGTTTTTTTTTCTGTCAAATTACGATTTTGCCCCCAGTGTAAAATTACAGTCATGCTTTCGTTTTAGTTTTTTTTTTTTTTTTTTTTTGACAAATCTACGGTAGTGTTTTGTTTTAATTATTGACTCGGTGTAATTTTTATTCGTGTCAGGCGGTTGCGTGGCACACGCTCATTTGTCCTAAAGAATTACAATTTTGTCCCAGTTAAAAATTATAGTCTTTCCATCGTTTTAGTTTTTTTTTTTTTTTTTTTTTTTTTTTTTTTTTTTTTGCAAAAGTATTGATAGTGTTTTATTTTAATTGGTTTTCTTGATGTAATGTTTTTTGAGATCGTGTTATGAGTAGTATGTACAAGTAACTGAAACACAGACGTATATGAAAGATAAATATTTGGCTTAGTGTCCCGCAAAGCGGGCAGGGCAACACCTAGTTCCCATATATAATGAAATAAATTTGAATACTTTTGTATTCAGGTATGGAATTCGATGTATAAACTCATTATATTATTCATCATTCTTTGTAACTAGATTGGGCTGAAAACCGAAGAAAAATATCGAAAAAAGAGAGCAAGCAAATAAAGCCACGACTAATATATACCAATAGAGACTAGGGCAGCTTGCTTGTTTGCTTGCTCCTTGACAGCACACCTTGTTGTCCGTTTATTTTTATTTCGATGTAATTTTTATTTGATGAGTTGATGAAAATTACAATGATAAATAATATTTGATGTGACACATTGTAGTGGTTAATCCAATTTTCTTTTAACATTCAGTACTCCAAATGAGATCAATGGTTCAAAAAAAAAAGAAGACTCAATTCTATTTGTAACCAAGGCCACATAATATAATCAATAAGCATGCTAGAGATCACCGTAACATTATTTTTATGGTTAACTATCACTTTAAATATCATTATAATTATTAACTATTAATTTTTAATTTAAAGGAGTTGGCTCAAGCTTTTCACGAGCCGAACACAATCAATCTCAAAATTAACTCATTAAGAATAAACAAAGCCGAGCCAAGCTAGTTCATTATAGTTTGAACCCAAGTTGAAGCGAACTTGACACACTCGTTAAACAGCCCTAATAGACGCTACCATTAGACTACATAGTACATACCAACACCTAATCTTTGGTTAATACATACCGTCTGGTTGACCCGAAAACAAAAGTAGGTTGTTTGAGTCAAACCATGCTCCCCTAAAATCACCATTTTGGGTTTCATGATTTTACCCTTTCTAAACAAGGACATGTCACACACGACATAACCTGTTTTTCCATTAAAAAGGACCTGGCAAGCGTCGACAATAGAGTTAACCCAGAACCTCTGGTGTTACACAATGACAACATACTTTTAAAACAAAGGTTAAAAAGAACACAACGGTTGGTCCAAAATTTAGGAACCTTAGCTTATGAAGCATACTTGGCGAGTTTGTTTTCAAGTGAAGATTTATCTGCCCCGACAACTTTATCAATTTCCTTTCCATTTTTAGTGAAAAAGAACGTTGGCACGCTGCTAATACTCCACTTTGCGGCCACATCACTCGCTTCATCAATGTCGATTTTCAAGAACACTACTTTTGGGTACTTGGACGCCAAGCTTGTATAGAGAGGAGCCATGAACCGGCAGGGCCCACACCATGTAGCCGTGAAGTACAAAATGGCTAGTTGGTTTGACTTTGATGAAGCGGTCAACCTTGTTTCCAACTCGCTAGCTTTACAAATGCTAACCACTTCACCTAAAGATCAACATATAAAAAAATTATAAAAGTACACAAAAATATTAAACAAGTTCAAATTTAATAGCATGCGCATAAAAGTGAAATCACATACCATATGTTTGAGTCGAAGCCTTCACATCCTGCATTAAATAAAAATTGTACGTAAGCCTCGAATAAATCATCTTAAACTTGATCAGAGTTGTTAAAATCCCAAAAGGGCATATAAAAATATTGCCGATAAACTTTGCAGTTCATAGGGATTAATTTTTTTATAAATTAAAGATTTGTTGTACCCTAGATTAAAAGTTATAATGATATTCTAAATATATAGAAAAGAATATAACATGCCTCGGTTTCCGCTTTCGTTTTTTGCTTTGCATGCTCAGTTGCTCTAACTTTCTTCTCTTTCCTTAATCGTTCATACTTCCTCCGATGCTCTCTGATCTTGTGAACATTAGGTTCAATCTGTAAAGGGACAATTAGGGTCAAATTTCATCTCCAACGGGCTAACCAGGTAAGATTTTAAGAAAATAGCCAAATATGAAATGCGTCTGGTACTCGACGTGTACTGGAATGGTAGTTATGAACAGTTTGCTTGGTGAAGATGGTTGATATGTAAAAGAGACAAGAGAGATGCGACGTGTGGTTGTACATCAAGCTTATTTGGTTGTACATAGAGAAACACCTCGCGTACTTAAAGCTTACGCCTCGCTTCTCACACCTAATGCCTCTGCTTTCGGGACCTAAATGCCTCGCGCTTATTTAAAACCAAGGTTGTATGATATATCCCTTAACTTTTTCAGGTTCTATTATCATTGTTATATTTATAAGAGTAAAGTACACGGATGGTCCCTGTGGTTTACCAAAATTTTGGATTTGGTCCCTAGATTTTCAAAAGTATACGGATGGTCCCTGTGGTTTGCACTTTGTAACGCATTTAGTCCCTAGCTATCAAATCTAAAGGTTTTAGGAGGTCCAAGTTAGGAACTAAATGTGTTACAAAATGCAAACCATAGGGACCATCCATGATCCATGTACTTTTAGAAAAAGCAGGGGACTAAATGCGTTGCAAAGTGCAAACCACAGGGACCATTTGTGTACTTTACTCTATTTATAATTCATACTTGTGTCCATTGTCCACACAACCGCTTAAGTAGTTCAACATGTCAAAGCAGAATTTCAACAAGTCAAAAAAAAGAACTAAGGGATGCATCCATTGCAAAAACAGAATAAGGTTAATGGGCTAAACCACTGAAACGTTAAGCTGGTTTTATACGAAATTAAACCTTAAAAAAAGCTAAAACAGGTGTGAGAAAGAGAAGCACCTTTTTAAGGGTTGACCCAATTTCCTCATCATGATCCAAATTCGATGCTAGACCCAAATCATGTGCTGCATCTTCCCAATGACCAAGCATAGCCCTTGCCATCCCACGCGTTTTATAGCCTTTTGCTGAGTCAGCATTGATCTGAAAAATTCATATGATGATGGATTAAGTTGTATCCATTATGACATATTGCATGACATAGAAACAAACTTTACACTTCTTCCAAAATCTTAGCAACCAACTTTAAACTAGGCGCAAAATGAAAAACAACTTGCAGTTTATTACCGGTTTTAGCAACCAGGTGATATTTTCAAATAATGTTTTAGTGTATGTCTATATGCCACGTGGCATATAATGTCATATATAATATTTAGAGTAAACTGCCATTTGGTCCCTGTGGTTTGGTCACTTTTGCCACTTTAGTCCAAAACTCAAACCTTTTGCATCTGGGTCCTGTGGTTTCAGTTTTATTGCCATTTTGGTCCAAAAATGAAATCAGGTCATATTTGTCTTATAAAATTCTGCTATTTTGTCCTTTTCCACATGGGCAAAATGGTCATTTCTTTTTTATAAATAAATACAAGATTTTATAACACAAATATGACCTGATTTGCCCCTGAGGAAAAGGACAAAATTGCAGGATTTTATAAGACAAATATGACCTGATTTCATTTTTGGACCAAAATGGCAATAAAACTGAAACCACAGGGACCCAGATGCAAAAGGTTTGAGTTTTGGACTAAAGTGGCAAAAGTGACCAAACCGCAGGGACCAAAATGGCAGTTTACTCTAATATTTATTTTCAAATAACTTTCTGAAAGAAAAAGATCATCTTTTTGCAAACATGTAATAAATATTTATTTATAAATTTTCAGATACTTTCACATGTGAAGCTGACATAACAATTTACAAATAAAATCAGGTATATGAAATCGGTTGCTAAAATAAGAAAAAAAAAAGTAAATTTCGTTTCTATTGTGTGCAGTGTGCGCTTTCAGCCCCTAACCATTACTAGCTAAGGTGTAAAGACAGACCTTTAAAGCTGCATCAGCATCTCGGATTGCAGCATTTGGTTTTTTTTGTTTCACATATACACTAGCTGCAATTAGGTATAGAGACAAAAATATAAATAACCAAAGGTTCAAAGGAAGACAGTTAGGGGACGTTCACATTCGGATGTGTATCAAATGATTATTGAAATAATCATTATTATGTGTTTAACAAAAAAGAATTTGATCTTGATTTACCGATTAGGGTTAAAAAAATCATCTATATATCCCTAGCTTTAATTAACATACTTCCAGATTATCCAATTCTGACTTTTCAAGTAGCAATAATCACTTTGAAAAAACACATATAAATACCACATAAATATTTAATTATTACTTTTGCAAATGAGAAATACCTCTCGTTGCATATAATATGGCTGAACTTGGATTTAGTGTTATAGCTTCAGTTAGGTGATCTATAGCTTCATCCAGATTACCTACAACATACATAATTTTTCAAAGACTAGTAGACATTAATAAAAATAAAAAAAAATAAAAAAAGATTAACATATTAAAGGTGGCTAATTTGACCCAATAACTTAACAACGGGATGAATTTGATCACAAACGGGTCAAAATGTTTAGCTAAAAGGGGAACGGGCTGAACAGGTTGAAAGTCACCGACTCACCAAAGGCTATTCTTATGCACACAAAAACTGTTTTATTCAACGGTTCAGATTATTATCATAATAATATTGACATAACTCATAACTAACGCGTGAATTCCTTATTACGTAATAGTGTTTGTGGGTCAACAGGCAACACAACCAGATCCAGACTGTTTCGACCCGTACAAAAACTGACCCTTTCAACAGTTCAACCTTCCCCCTTTTGACCGGCTACCCTACCCACCCTTCCCACTTTGCCACCTCAGCAACATATAAAACATGCCTTCAGAGATTGCCTCAATAGCCTTTGACTTCAAACTTTGTGCAAGATCACGGCTTTCATCACTAACTTCAATTGAGAGATCTCCCATCTAAAACAAAAGGTGATATAACTTGATAACAAGAATAAGAAAAAGGAATACTTGTATAACAGTGGTTGACCAGGTCAAAATTCATCCATTTTTACCACCTTTTGTGGAGGGTCATCGTCAGGTTTTACGACATCAGAATCATCTAACTCCAGGTCAGACTCAACAATATCCTCGTTGGACGTGTGTCCATTTTCAGCACCCTTCATAAGATTTTTTTGGAAACGTCAAAAAAGACACATTATAACAAAAAAAAATAGATATCAAAATACGTGACAGAAAAGTATGGAAATAAAAATGCATCAATACATCAAGGCTGCAAGTTCAAAGAATTAAACATGTATATGTTCTTCCATTAACATATGATTAACAGGGTCATTTGTTTGAAAAAAATACTTGATAGACATTTTAATCAAATCAGCCTGATTTGATCAGAATTAAACATATATATGTTCTTCCATTAACATATGATTATATGAATGAGTCTAAAATTGTCTGATTCATTCTGGGTTTTAAAACGCGCGCCTGAAGTGCGCCTAGGCGCGAGGCGCAAGCCTTGGCGCCTTAAGTAGCCCGAGGCGCGCTTTTTACAAAAAGCGCAAATTTTGGGGGTTTTACTGGCCTGAGGCGCGCGCCTCATGTACATAAGGTGTTTTTATTCTGTTTTTAAGCATCAAACTGTTGTACAATAGGGTTTTTGGCTTGTACTTGTAGGTAAAATCATATATAAACCTTATTTATAGCTATATTTTGGATAAGTGATGCTAAAAACCTGTGGGATATATATAAAAAATTATATAATCACTTTGCGCCTCAGGTTCGTAAAGCCCACCGCTTTTGCGCTTCGCGCCTCGGTTTTGGACCCGTCGCTTTGGTGCGCCTCTTGCTTTTTAAAACCAAGGATTCATTAAGTAAAAAAATCTGAACAAAAATGACGCAAATCTGGACTTCTACAGTTCTACTGTTCTAGAGTCGATTTCAGCCCACTTGTGCAAAAATGAGTCAATTTAGATTTTATTTATTGGTAACAAGTCCAATGCGTTTATATAATTATGATATCCCATTAAAAGTCAGTCGAAGTATACTAAAATATTTACAACCACCTGAATCGTGTTATTAAAAACTTGTATCACAACTTGGATAACAGTTTTTTATAATATTTAAAATATAAAATAGTCTTTAAGATAAAAGTCAATAAAAGCACAACAATTCTATCAACAAGTGGGACAATTATATCACCTATAGCAACACTTTAGGACAAGAAACCATATTTATAATTAAAGAAAACCTATTGCCATTTGCCACTAGAATCTAACAAAACTAACAGACCAAAATACCGTTAATAAAAACCGAAAAAGAATAAAACTTGACACTGCGTTAAAGTTACCAATTAAACACTAGTCATGTCCCTTAAAACCCTTGGGGAATGTCCTCTTGAAAAAAGGGTGGGGCGGGTTGTGATGGGTAACGGGTCAAAACAGATGCGAACTGGATTCGGGTCAAAACGGGTTCTGAATAAAATGGGTTAGGGTCAAAACAGGCAGCTTTAAAGAAGTATCAATTTGGTTCGGGCCAAAACAGTTCAGACCAAAAGAGGCTCGGGTTGAAGTGAGTTGTTTTAGAAAAAAAAATATATATATATATATATATATATATATATATATATATATATATATATATATATAGGGGAGGGTTTAAATGAGAACGCTAAATATTGTGAGAACCGTGAGAACAAATAAAAAAACCATGAGAACTTGGTCAAAAACAATTCAAATTCAAATTTTTTTTCTACACTTATTATTATTATTCGAATACAATGTTAGAACTTCAATTTACACGTTTAAATTTACGTGAATTCGTAAATAAAGAAAATTTACACATGTGTAAGTTTGCCATTTACACATGTGTAAATCTGTTATATTTACACATGTGTAAAAAATCTAAAAAGAGTGATTTTGAAAGGAGAAATGAATTATTTGATGTTATAAATTCTTGTTTTGATGATGTATCTTAATTACAATGAGGTTTGTATTAAAAAAAATGGTTTTGATTGCTTTTTTCATTCGTTCTCACGGTTCTCGCAATATTTAGCGTTCTCATTTAAACCCTCCCCTATATATATATATATATATATATAATCCCCCAATATGTTTTGGCAGTTAATTGTGACAGGTGGAGTCAGCAGCGGTGGTGGGATGGCGACAAAGGTGGCGGAGGTTGTGACTAGTGGTGAAACCGGTTTGTAGCCCGAATAGAAACCGTTTCCAAACCTATACACACGAACCGGTTCCAACCCGATTGAACCTGTAGGTTTGGGACCGGTTTGTAATCCTCTACTGTGAAACCGGTTCCTCCAACTGGTAAAAAAACAATCAAAGCTGGTTTGAATCCAAACCAAACCCATACAAAAACCGGTCAACAAACCGACACAATCCGAATCGCTTTGAACCCAAAACCGGTTTTGACTTTTTGTTGACCAACCCAAACCAATTTAGGGTTTAATCCCAATCTGAGCAGTGAGCACCTCTAGTTGTGACAGTGTCAACGGTGTAGCCGTGGTGGTACGGGCGGCTTAACCATCTCAAATCACCTACCTAAATCAACCACTTGTGTTTCACCCTAAAATATAAAAAATAATCAATCATAATCACTTCTCTTCATCCAAAATCTCAAACTTAATCATCTACTTTAAAAAACCAATGAGCACATCACCTCTTCAAACATACAATCCCACTTTCCCAAACACCCCCAAAAGCTCAAAACATATAATCTTTTCAATTTAACAGCACTCACTTGAAACCAAAAACACACTTAAATCAATTAAATAGGGCTCACCGGTGTTGAGGCAGGTGGGATTTTGGCGCCAAGACTGGAAACAAACAATTGAAGAAATAAAATTATTAATTAAAAATCGTAGAATAATAATAAGTGGAATTATAGTATACCTCTGGAGAAAGGTTTTGAAGAAGCCTAGTGATGGGTTGTGGAGAATTGAAGGGTCTGATTGACAGCTTTCTACGAAGAGCTTCAGTTCATGAATCTTGGAATCATCCATCGTTCTTGTTTGATGTTATGCTCAACTTTGCGGTTTCATCAGTGAGGTTAGTAGTATTCTTAAAGGTCTTTCAGGAACATTGCCGAATGTGCAATGTTTTTAAATTTTCCAAAAAAAAAAACCCTTTTACTAAAACAAAGGGCGTAAAAAAAATAAAAGAGTATTTCACTTTTGTTACTTTATAGTTTAGTCTAAAACTTAAACATTTTGAATTTAGGTCTATTTGGTTTATTTTTGTTGTCATTTTGATCCAAAAGTGAAATCAACTCATATTTGTGTAATAATTAAAAACATATGTTAATTAAAAACTAATAAAATAAAATATATATAAACCCAAAACACATACACTCTCTCTAAAGTCTAAAGTCTCTCTCTCCCCCTCTCTCCCCAAATTCTGTAAATCAAAGCAACATTAAAACTCTCTCTCTCTCTACCCTAATTCTGAAGAACAAGAAGATGATGCAGGGGCGGTGATTATGGTTGGACGGTGATGTAAGGGCGGTTGTGGGTGGCCGGTGGCAGTGGCGAAGCTTGAAAAAAAAGTTCGGGGGGTCGGAAGGTTACGGACCTAAAAAAATTTCTATCGCGTAGTTTCGAGTTGTATGTTCGGGTCGGACGTCGGTGATTCGATTCAGGTCGGGTCGGATGAAACATTAATATCAAATAAAAAACCTTCTCAAACATTAAAATGTAAATATTGTTTAACAAACAAACGAACAAAGACACCAAAACATTTTATTCATTCTAAAAAAATCTTCATTCTTTCTTTTGAAAAAAAAAGTTATCATTCTATTCTTCCCCATAGAATAATCTTGTTAGTCCCGAAAAACCCGTGATATCACTCTAGGATTAATCGAATGCGGAAAGTAAGATCAATCCATAAGAACAAAAAGAAATTTATCATTACTAAACATTGTGCCGCTGCTTAGATCGCACACAGTCTCAAGGATTGTCTGGTACGATCTTCGAGAACCTTGCACCCAATCTCTAGGATTGTCGGGTACAAGGTTCTCCTTTTGGGGATTACATGATTACAAATGTGGGAGAGCTCTACTACAATAACCTAGATAAGACTATCTTTGGATGTCGGACAATGTCGGATGAAAAATGAATCAACTTCGGATGATATTCACGACTGTCTCGGATAATAAATGTCTTGTTGATCTCGGATGGAATCGGATTCTTTATGAATTCCGGATGTATCACGAATGGAATCTGGGCTAAGAAAATTGTTGGGCTTACATTAACTAATCCACTATAACACAAACCTGGGCTCCAATCATTTGTTCCCCTTTTTAAAAATTGACCAGCCATAATAGCTTCTCGGCTGGAAATGGTGGCCCCACATAAAGTTACACAACATTATTTTCCATCTATGTCCGTTGATCTTTTCCCATCATCCAATGGCATAGATCCTTTAGGGTTTTTGAAAATCTGAATAGACATCATGTGCAGCCGCCACATTCATTCCTCAACATTCCTTTGCTGATGATGCGTGACATCATCATCTTCAAACATTCATCAACATCGGACAACAGAAACATTCATCATCATCCATCTCGTTAACAAACAACCATGGCAGCCATCGTAAACAACCATCTGCCGCCACTCTTTTCCACTTCCGGCCAACAACCTTTCTTCTCCGATGTCCGGCGTCTACCATAACATCACCATCTAATCACCTCATCGATCCAACCAGATAACCAATCCAAATGAGTTGAACGATAACCACCGGCGAGCAATTATCTCGAGCCGAGCGATGGAATCAAGTCTGATGCATCGGTTTGCTTTTATCAGATTTTCATGATTGATCTTCGTCTGATCTATATCGAGTAAACCTTCTACTTCATCGTTACCGGCGACTGCATCATCACCGTCGCCGGCGACTACAACAACCATCTTCGTCACCTGCAACTATTACGCGAACCACCATTAGACACCGTAGCACCTCACTCCTACAACCATCTTCAGCTTCATCGCTCCGACGATCACCGTCGCAATCACCGATTACTTCCGTAGTCCGCTGTTCTTCACCAACTTACAACCACCCTCAACAACTCGGCTTTCAACCATCTTCGCCGATCAGCTGTCGTCAAACCGACACCGTCTTCAACTGACCGAAATTGTACCAGATTTCATCAACCGAGACCTCTATTTACGAACACACACACCCTATACTGAGCAAATATTCTTTTCGTTCTTCGAGTGACATCAAAACCGAGCCTTTGAAAGACTTCAATGGCTCTGATACCACTTGTTAGTCCCGAAAAACCCGTGATATCACTCTAGGATTAATCGAATGAGGAAAGTAAGATCAATCCATAAGAACAAAAAGAAATTTATCATTACTAAACATTGTGCCGCTGCTTAGATCGCACACAGTCTCAAGGACTGTCTGGTACGATCTTCGAGAACCTTGCACACAATCTCTAGGATTGTCGGGTACAAGGTTCTCCTTTTGGGGATTACATGATTACAGATGTGGGAGAGCTCTACTACAATAACCTAGATAAGACTATTTATAGAAGCCTCTACCCCATTGGCCCACATGGCCTAGCCCAAGCCCAAGTCATAATTTTAACCAAATAAACATGAAAGACCGTAATAAAGACAAGCTTAAAACTCTGGACCTAACAAATCTAATAATAAAACAAGTTAACAAATCACCTTAAATTTCAAACTCTAATTTTTGTCTAAATCAAATCACAAAAAGATTAAACAAATAACATTAGACATAGTTACAGAAAGATTCAACAAGTTTAGGGCAAAAAATTCTTACCAATTTCACCCCTAATTTCAACCTAAATCACATAAATTGCAGCCCTAAATTAAACCTAAAGAAAAAAACACATAAATTTAACCTTATGAAGATTGAAGAAGTCGAACAAGAGTACAAGATCACAACAACGAGCCGCGTTTTGGCTTCTGTTCTCGAACAAGAAGCTGAAGTCGAATAGTTCTGGAACCTGCGTTTTCCCCCCTTCTGCAGTTCTGGCTTGTGGCTTCTGTTCTTCTGGTCGATGTCCCAAAGTAAACGAATTTGGATTTTTTTGGATAGGTGGGCTTTTAAGTTGGGCTATATAATGATTTGATTTGGGTTATATAATATACATTCTAGTATTCTACCAAATATAATGATTTGGGCTATAATATTTGGGCTAATTAAATATTTTATTTGGGCTATATAAATAAAATAAAATTAAAACCGGGGGGTCGAAACGTATATACCTACAAAATCCTATACGAAACCTACATATATAACCACTGACCAAAAAGTTCGGGGGGTCGGCCGCCCCTCCCCGCCCCTTAAATCCTGCGCCTCTGGCCGGTGGTGTAGTGTTGTAGGCGGTTGGTGGTGTTGGGGTGGTTGTGGGCGGTCAGTGGTGTTGGGGTAGTGGATGATGGTAGAAGACAATTGTTCTTCAAATCTGAAGACGATTGGGGGTAGCGGTTGGGGGATCCTCTTCTTTTATTACAACCACTTCTTCTTCCCCAAAGCAAAACCCTAATTCCACCATGTCTAACCACCAAAAACCTTCAAACCACAACCAATCCGACAACAACAACCACCACAACCGCCTCTATAACCCATACCAAGACCTCAAATTCCCCACACAAACCCTATACAAACTCCCTACATCTCCTTAGTTCTTCTTCTAAGAAGAATCCATCGCTCAATGCCGTTCATGGGGCGAAAACCTAACCTACTACACCGACATCGGCTACCACGGCGGCGCCGTGATCGGCGCCGGAAAAGGCTGTATAGATGATGTGAAAGCCTTTAAACCTGCAGATACTTCGAAAATTAGGGTTAATAGGATATTAAATGGTTCAGGAGGTTTGGGAAGGAGATTTGGGAACCGTGTGGGTGTAATTGGGTTGTTGTATGCAGGGAAGTAGATGTTTTTTTTAATTTATTTTTTATATCTATAACTTTTTAACGACCATTTTGCCCCTGATGAAAAGGATAAAACACTAGTATTTTATTAGATAAATATGAGCTGATTTCACTTTTAGACCAAAATGGCAACAAACTTGAAACCACAGGGACCCAGATTCAAAAGGTTTGAGTTTTGGACTAAAGTGACAAAAGTGACAAAACCTCAGGGACCAAAATGGCAGTTTACTCAAAATAAAAAGGTTTTGGGTGATGGGTGATTTATGCAAAATTGTATTTTGCGGGTTTTGAAACGAAAGGTTTTATGCTCAAAAGGGTTAACCAAGGGAAATTTTTGTTGTTTGTGGGGAGATAAAAAGAAAATAAGGTTGAAAAGAAAAAGGAGTTTATAGTCCTAATGCCTCAATCATTTACTTACTTGGATTAGTCGGTAAGGATCGGAAATATATTGTCTTCTCAAGTTCTAGATTTGTAAGAACCGTACGGGCTATTCATACAAGAAATGAAAAGTGAGTATTTAGTAAAGATATGATATTGAATGCTCAGCTCAAAACTCACAATTTGTGGGAAAGGTTAAAAAGAGTGAATATATATATACAATCAAATTTTAAAAATATTGTCATACCTTTTTATAAAATTTTCTTATGCGGTTCTTTTTATCACAGCACTATCGGTTGAAAACTTGTGAAAACAAAATTTTTTAGAATTTGATTTCCTAGCTTAAACTAAAAACAAGACAAAACAAACTAAAAAATATTTTGAAAAAGATTTAGGGTGTTTTAACGGTTCCAAGTAGAGTTTTGTGTAAGGCGTGTTTTAGGATAAACAAATTCAAGTTCCCCCCACACTTAAATTACACATTGTCATCAACGTGTCCAAAATAGGTTAGAATTGATTGAATGTGTAAATGTGAGTTAAAAACAACATTTTTTTTTTAAAATCGGATACTGGGCAAGGGGGCGTGCTTGGGGGACACGGCCCCGTGTAAAAAGTGCCAGTATCGTGACTTCTGTGAAAATTTTTAGAAGGGGGACACGAAGGCGTGCCAGGTAGGCACGTTCCCGTGTAAAAAGTGACAGTGACAGAAATTTTCCAGAAGACAGGCATGGGGGCGTGCCTAAGAGACATAACCCTGTGTGATCGTTCCAGAAACAAAATTGTTTCCTACAGACTTGAGGCACGGGGGCGTGCTTACCTTACACGCCCCCGTGCTGCACTTACTGTAATGAAGAGTTTGCGTCAAGAGACTTCTGTTTACGTGCATGGGGTTCTGTTTCAATGTCCTTTGGTTTTTCCACATTATTCCACACTTTGTTTTCAAAATACCAAGTTTCATTCCATTAATTCATCCATCATTACAACTAATAAAAAAGAAAAATAAAAGTACAAGAAAGATTTAAGTCCTAAGATAGATAATAGTGGATACCCCTAAGGATTTTAAACCAAATAGTTCTTCCCTTGATAAATCAGGTGAAAGATTAACAAAAACTAGTTTTCAGATAGTGAGGGCTTTGAGCTATTTTCCAGGCGTGCCTTCTTAAAGGTCGTTGAGCATCTCCTCAATCTCCCTTGGTGGGAAGATGAAGGGCTCATCATCGATTTCCTCCTGTGGGAGAAGAGCGGGGGATATCGAAACCTCGAAAAAGGCGTCAATGGGAGGTTCCGGGGGTATCTCATCCAACCTGGTTGGATTAACAACCTCATTAGTGAGGTTCCAATCGTCTTGTGGGAGGATTGGATCCATAGGGGGCACCATCAAGATATTCAACCTTTGATAAAGAAGGTTGATTTCCCTAAAGTTACTCTTCAGAGCTAGAGTGAGGTAGTTCACTCGGTCTACGAGGACCTCCTCCACCACCATCATCTCCTCAATGGACACTCGTAGTGCGCAAACGTAGCATACTAGGGTGGCCTCTAGTGAGAGCCTCCCCCCTCTTCGGTTGCTTAAGGAACTTGTTGAAGATGTACCACTTTGTTGGCTCGACATGCTAGTTTAAACAAGACAAACCGTTAAAGTTTGGATTTACAGACAAGTCACACGACTCCGTGCCTGTAAGGAACGACCCCGTGCTGCTCCAACAGTGGTGATATTTTAGCCCAAGAACCTTTATCTTAAGTTAAAATGTTTGGCTTCTTTCATTTCTGAAATCAGATAACTTAAAATAATATTATAAATAGTAGTTTTGCAAAAATTGGGCTAAAAATGTAGGATCGTTTTACCGATCAAACGAGTCGTTCAGAAGAGTTTTTACTCAATACGAGAGGCGAAAACAAACGTATCGAGTTCAATTCAGCTTGCAATTCACTTTAAACTGTCTTTTGATTGATTTGACAATGATTTACAGCGAGACGACACTTCGGCAGCAATTCGGCACTGAAACCGGAAAATTACAAACGACAAGGCATCAAAGGTATTTATAGGTGAGCTAATTTCGCACGGACCTACTCAAGCGAAATTAGATTCATGCGAAATCTAATTTCGTGCGAAATCACAATCTAATTTCCTACGAAATTAACCTATGAGTAATTTATGCGAAATTACCTATAAACACTCTTTTCTCGAAAAACGTGCCCTGATCTATCTAATACACTACAAGACTCTATACAAGAAGAAGTCGACAGATGGATGCACCAACAGACTCCCCCTCGGATGTTGACGAAGTCTTCGGTGTCGAGTCTTCAATCTTCAGTCTTTGTCATTCTTCTCGAACTCTTCCGAAATGTGACACCTGTGTCACCGCGACCATCAAACAAATACCAAGCCAATGAAATATTGTATTTCATACTTGGGATCTTGTACAAATATGTGCATCTTTTGCACATATCAATTCTTGTTCAATTTCAAACTTTATATCGCTTTCTGGAGAATTATACGCAAACTGGTGCGTAAATGTACTCGGTTTAATGCGACAAATACTCCGGAACATCAACATATACTCAACATACCTTAAATAACCTTTACATAACTTAGAAATAAGTTTTGAAGGCTTTGGTATAGCAAAAACAAGTTAATTCGCTTACAGGGACTAAACTTGACAAACTGCAAAAGTATGCCAATTTGAACTGTAACGAACATTCCGGAACATGTCCATAAGTTAAACATACCTTAAATATCCTTTACATAGCTTAGAAATAGGCTTTGAGGTGTTTGGCATGCTAAAACAAACTTTTGGATCATTCAGGGACTAAAAGTGTCAAAAAGTGCACAAGTTTGCACTTTCGCGCATAACTTACGTTCTGAATGCATCCGGACATCCAAAAGTTTATGTAAGCATCCTTATATTATGCCTTAGTGTTTGGCATGAGAAAAATCCGTTCGTCACGTCATTTGGATCGTTTTTCGCGCTTATGCGCATTCCGTCGTAATTAAGCGAACATCGCGTTCGTACGACCAAACGAACCAACATCCGACATATTTTTGGGCATGTTTCATGTCCACAATGTTTAGACATCATTTTAGGGCCTTAAAGTTGGCTTTACAGGCCTTGGAAGGGCTGAAAATGGCTTAAATACGCAACAGGGACCAAAAGTGTAAATTCTGCAAGTGGTGCAGATCAGAGGACTTCAGGCGGCCCGCGTAAAGATTGCCCAAATCCTTACGCGGGGCGCGTGAGGATTTCTGACAGAAGATTTTGAATTTAATGCAGAATCTGGCCTTTCGTTCGATCAAAGGGCGATGCCTTTTCACCCAAATGAAGGGCCAAGGGTCAAGTTCACTGAATTTAACCCCTGGACACATGTACGCACAAGATCAAGGCACGATATTCGATAAAACGATCCTAACGGTTCCACCTTTCCTATAAATACCCCCCCCCCCTTTAGTGTAAAAATCACAAAATCAGGTCTTGAAGCTCTAAGTTGAAACCATTGTTTCATACCTGAGCTATTTGATCTTGATTTGCACTCGGGGACCCTCCGTAAGTCTTTTTTTCGCTCTTTTATTCGCTTTTCGAGTCCGAAAGTCAACGTTTTGTTGACTTTCTGCATTGACCAGCTTATGGTCGATGCGAAGTTCATGGAACTTCATAACGTGAGCGTGATCACGATGGTTATGGTCCATAGTGACCATACCTACTGATCACCACGTTATCTAGGCTCAGTGACGAGTCGTAGTTTCGGCCAAAATGTGCATTCTTGCATATTTTGTAACCAAACTACTCGTGAGCATCAAAGCCGTTTGTTTTGATGTCAAACCTGTTTTCAAACTTAGTTAAGCATGTTCTAACATGCTTAGCTCGTCACTTTTAGTTTAGTGCTTATACAGGGTCGTAAGGTAAGCGATCTAAACCATCGCTTATACTTTCGAACCCGACCCATTTGGTCGATCTTTAGGATCCGACCAAACACATTAGGTGACCATAGCTATAACCTTCCGAGGTTATACCTTGTGGTCACGATGTTAGGCGTTCCAGACGCGTTCTACGCGAACGACGCGTTAGGGTAGCCTAAGCTACCTAAACGGGTCATGATGGGGCGTAAGCACTTAGGTTAGGTTTCATTTTAGTATGTAGGCTTTGTTAAACCATATTACACGAGTCTCCATACTCGTTTGGTTTACGAACCCGCATACTATCCGACCCTCCGATTTTGGTCCGGTATATTAATATAGCTACCTATTAGGTGCCGTTTGATATCCCGTGACCTCTAGCATTATCTGGTTATTATACAAGGAATTCAAAGCAATCTCAGGTGAGTACATTGAACCCCTCTTTTACTGTTTTCCAAACTGTTTTGGGGTGAAACACATGTGCCTACTTGCTACTTTCATGCTTTCCGGTTTTCACATCATATACTACTATGTTCGATAGTACATATATAGTACATGATTTCATTGTGTTTATGCTATGTATGCCCATTGTGTGCGTACTTAGTACATTATTTCACATTGCATATCTGTTGCATATGCTCATCCAGCATATGAACACATTATTCTACATTTTGAACCGTTGTACTCTACAATACATTTCATGCTACGTGCGCCCATTGTGTGCATACGTAGTACATTGTTTCACATTGCATATCTGTTACATATGCTCATCCAGCATATGAACACATTATTCTACATTTTGAACCGTTGTACTCTACAATACATTTCATGCTACGTACGCCCATTGTGTGCATACGTAGTACATTGTTTCACATTGCATATCTGTTGCATATGCTCATCCAGCATATGAACACAGTATACTACATTTTGAACCGTTGTACTCTACAATACATTTCATGCTACGTACGCCCATTGTGTGCATACGTAGTACATTGTTTCACATTGCATATCTGTTGCATATGCTCATCCAGCGTATGAACACAGTATACTACATTTTGAACCGTTGTACTCTACAATACATTTCATGCTACGTACGCCCATTGTGTGCATACGTAGTACATTGTTTCACATTACACTTCTGTTGCATATGCTCATCCAGCATATGATTACACTACATTTTGAACCGTTGTAACCATTTGACTATGTGAACCGTCTTACCCCTTTGATTTCATGAACCATCTGTAACCAATGAACCGTGTAAACCAGTTGTATCCGTTGACATGGATTACATTTGACAATAGACATTTGACTATACATGAACATTTCTACCGTTGTTAAACATTTCATCTTGATGGTTTGGTTTGAGTAAGTGATTTAAGTAACGAGGCATGTGTAATATGATACAAGCATGGTGGATACGCCGCTGGTACTTCCTATATATAAGTGTTTGTATGGTATTACATATCGTAGCGTTATTTGAATCGTTTCAATTTGAAACATAGAACATTTTATACAAATAACACGCTTTTCACAAGACATTGATTTACAAACAACAAATCTTATACAAACTCTTTTTTTTACATGGTTATTCAGTTAACCATGCATTGTTCTCTTATTTATACATATCATTTGATCTTACCGTTTTTCAAATGATTTACAAGACAAAGCAAAATACGAGGTTCATGACTAAACATTTTCTCAAACTCAAGTCATGAATTCCGTTTTCACAAAACCAATGTATCTCACAGGCATTTTTATGCTGACGTACCTATTTTCACATGTGTTTTAAGGAGATGATGCATAGGACTTATCAAGACATACTTAGGCGGACCTGTGCCTTAGTAACTTAAAACGAGACAAGAACTAGTTAATTTATGTTATGTACACTTTGATTCTGGTTTAAACAATGTAAACATTCATGTGTGATTAATAAAACGAAACTTCAATTGCCATGGATTTGAAACAATTGATTCTGTTACAACACTCCCCGACATTTCCGCCACGTTTTGTATGTTCTACGTGGTCGGGGTGTGACAGAAAAGATGGTATCAGAGCCAATGGTTATAGGGAATTAGGTTATTAGTAATGCTTTGACCTAGTCTATAACCTTCCTAGGAACCTAACGCGAGTTTACTTGCGTTTAGTCACAAAACAATACCGTCACCTATCCTTAGGCGACGACCACCACAAGAACATAAATTTCAAAACTGCTTTGAAAACCAATCATCTGTTCTAGGATGATTGATTACTAGGTTTTGAACCCTCTGTTATAAGGTTTTGAACCCCTTTGAATTTTCAAAACTCCCGTCAAAGTTTTGGGTCCTAACTAGTGTGAACACGTGCGAACTGGAAGAGTGAATGCCTGTACCCTGGGTTTTCTGTCTAAGGTTAGAGTGTTCGTACAAATCCACATAATCGGACCAGTCACTCTTACCTGGGAACTCTTGGGGTGAGTGTCCACTTATAGGCGAGCATGTCTTCGCGATACACTATGAGGATCTATTTGCTTTGATTCAGCCTTGGTGTTGTTTGTTTGCTTCATGATTCAAACAAGTGACCATCAACCGTGATTATGGTCAGTGATTGTAACATCCTATTCTTACCCAATACCATTTTATTTGTTTCCTTTCATGTTTTCCTCTTTTAGAATGCCTCCTCGACGCGAACACCAGATAGCAACTGCCGAGCTGGCAGAAATTATTGCGCAGCAGATGGCTGCTCAATTCCCAAATCTCTTTGCTCAATGGAACCAAGCCAACAACAACAACAATGGTACATGCAATTTCAAGAACTTTAACTCGGCTAAACCACTCAAGTTTAGTGGTTCTGAGGGAGCAACTGGGCTTCTCCAATGGTTCGAGAGCATCGAGAATACCTTTCGCCACGTGTAGTGTCCGGAAAATCGCAAGGTCGAGTTTTCTTCGAGTGTGTTTCAGAAGAGGGCTCTTACATGGTGGAACGGGGTAATGAGAGACCGTGGTGCAGATGTTGCTCTAGCACAAACATGGGCTGAACTGAGAGCACTTATGATGAGAGAGTTTTGTCCTCGTCATGAACAACGAGCGTTGGAGAAGGAGTTTGATGATTTGAAACAAGATAGTGGCGAACACAGGGCATATACTGATAGGTTTGAGGAGTTGAGTCTACTTTGCCCGACTATGGTCGCCCCACTCGACAAGGCTATCGAAAGGTACATCGACGGCCTGCCTGACTCGGTACAAGACATTGTCACTGGTAGCAACCCTACCACACTCCGTCAGGCCATTGAGCTATCTGCAACCTTGACTGAATCGCAGATCAGAAAGCATAAACTTTTTCGAAAAGGTGACAAGAAACCGGTCGGGGAATCGAACCCAATCGAGGAATCAAAGACCATGGATGAACAGACTGAATCTCCTAAGAAGTCAAAGAAGCGAAAGGCTTCTCAGAACTTCGCCATGGTCGCTCACAATGGTCAAGCCGTCCCCAACCAACCAGCTCAACCCCCTGCTAGAAAACCATACAATGGAACTGCACCTTTGTGCAACCAATGTGGCCTCCATCATCACGCCAATGTACAGTGCCGCAAATGCCAAACTTGTGGGCTTATAGGCCACACAGCAAGAGTCTGCCCAACTGCAGCTGCGCCAAACCAAGCTGGCAACAATCCCGCTCAAGGTCGTTTTCTACCAGGCTCTTGTTTCAACTGTGGCAAGATGGGTCATTTCCGAAGAAATTGCCCAAAGCTTGCTAATGCAAATCCAACTCAGGGATGAGCATCTGACTGACTAGAAGACAACATCGTTTAGAAATAATCACGTCCTATGTATTATTTTCTTTTGTTATCAAGGTCCAAGAAACCGTTGTTATCGTTGTTTATAAATAAATCTTTTATTTGCATTGCAATGTATTTCTGTGGTTGCATGTATAAACGACATATCCCTTACAATACCGACAATCAAGGGACTGTATTCCTTAAAGAACAAACTACCCCCAAAATTCTTCCATTCTATAATCTCTTGCGTCTTCCACGAAATTCCTAAGTACCCGTTTATTCTAAGGAAACGAAGTACAAGGCGCAGGTTACAACACATGACGAATACCCAAAGTACCACTACAAATCCTTAATAGGGTACCTAAGGATTTCCCGTAAGTCCTTAATCGTTGTATACCTTAATTCGAATGTGGTGATTCCTTGTAATCAAAAATCAAATTTTGGGAGATCTTCCTATCTTCTCAGATAGATTCCAGTGAACATTGAGACCCGTCGATTGGTTTCCATATCCATATTCAATCAATAACAAGTTAAAAACAAATTATGATCAAGTTAAACAAGTATGTGACTTTGTGCTTATGTGTTCCCTTATGTGTTGTTGTGAGATCCAAATTATGTTATCCAGATCCTCGTAGAATCTTACATATCCTTATACAAGAGATTCATAGTAGGATACCCAAAAGTATTACTTAAAATCCTCAATGGACTTCTATGTTATAGTTAAGTCCTTTGGATTATAAAGTACTACTTCATAATTAGACCCTTGAGTGGTCTAGCTAAACAGATTCATCCAAAAAGCTGGATAAGGAGATCATGTGATGATATAGCTGAAAGGACTCCTTGGTGGCCTAACTAAGAAGATCCCCTGTCGATCTAATTAAAAGGAACCGATGGAAGTCTAGTCACCCTCATCACAAGTTTGATATCCTTCCCCAAAACATTACAAAACAAACTGTGCGGACTGTGCAAGGGATTACGTAATTATGGATGCATACATAATTATGGAATTTAGTGCACAGAAATCACAGCAAGTTCTGTCATGTGTCTAGAGTTAACCCTATTCATTTCCAACTCCGATGAAACAACCGTTGAAAATGATTCCGTTTAGTTCATTTTCGTTTCTGAAGATTTATCCGTTGAGGGAATGAATATCCGTTGTGTAATCCTTCATTTCCAACTCTGATGAAACAACCGTTGAAAATGATTCCGTTTAGTTCATTTTCGTTTCTGAAGATTTATCCGTTGAGGAGATGAATATCCGTTGTGTAATCCTTCATTTCCAACTCTGATGAAACAACCGTTGAAAATGATTCCGTTTAGTTCATTTTCGTTTCTGAAGATTTATCCGTTGAGGAGATGAATATCCGTTGTGTAATCCTTCATTTCCAACTCTGATGAAGCAACCGTTGAAAATGACTCCATTAGTTCATTTTCGTTTCTGACGATTTATCCGTTGGGGAAATGAATATCCGTTGTGAAATCCTTCATTTCCAACTCTGATGAAGCAACCGTTGAAAATGACTCTGTTAGTTCATTTTCGTTTTTGATGATTTATCCGTTGGGGAAATGAATATCCGTTGTGTAATCCTTCATTTCCATTTCTGAAGAATACTCGTTGAGGAAAATGACTCCGTCTGTTCATTTTCGTTTCTGAAGAATGACCGTTAAGGAAATGACAGGATATTGCCTTGCATATCGCTGGTGGGTATTTGGCAAAGTCACAAATAGACTCCTACGAATAAATTTCGGGACGAAATTTCCTAAAGTAGGGGAGACTGTGACACCTGTGTCACCGCGACCATCAAACAAATACCAAGCCAATGAAATATTGTATTTCATACTTGGGATCTTGTACAAATATGTGCATCTTTTGCACATATCAATTCTTGTTCAATTTCAAACTTTATATCGCTTTCTGGAGAATTATACGCAAACTGGTGCGTAAATGTACTCGGTTTAATGCGACAAATACTCCGGAACATCAACATATACTCAACATACCTTAAATAACCTTTACATAACTTAGAAATAAGTTTTGAAGGCTTTGGTATAGCAAAAACAAGTTAATTCGCTTACAGGGACTAAACTTGACAAACTGCAAAAGTATGCCAATTTGAACTGTAACGAACATTCCGGAACATGTCCATAAGTTAAACATACCTTAAATATCCTTTACATAGCTTAGAAATAGGCTTTGAGGTGTTTGGCATGCTAAAACAAACTTTTGGATCATTCAGGGACTAAAAGTGTCAAAAAGTGCACAAGTTTGCACTTTCGCGCATAACTTACGTTCTGAATGCATCCGGACATCCAAAAATTTATGTAAGCATCCTTATATTATGCCTTAGTGTTTGGCATGAGAAAAATCCGTTCGTCACGTCATTTGGATCGTTTTTCGCGCTTATGCGCATTCCGTCGTAATTAAGCGAACATCGCGTTCGTACGACCAAACGAACCAACATCCGACATATTTTTGGGCATGTTTCATGTCCACAATGTTTAGACATCATTTTAGGGCCTTAAAGTTGGCTTTACAGGCCTTGGAAGGGCTGAAAATGGCTTAAATACGCAACAGGGACCAAAAGTGTAAATTCTGCAAGTGGTGCAGATCAGAGGACTTTAGGCGGCCCACGTAAAGATTGCCCAAATCCTTACGCGGGGCGCGTGAGGATGTCTGACAGAAGATTTTGCATTTAATGCAGAATCTGCCCTTTCGTTCGATCAAAGGGCGATGCCTTTTCACCCAAATGAAGGGCCAAGGGTCAAGTTCACTGAATTTAACCCCTGGACACATGTACGCACGAGATCAAGGCACGATATTCGATAAAACGATCCTAACGGTTCCACATTTCCTATAAATACCCCCCTTTAGTGTAAAAATCACAAAATCAGGTCTTGAAGCTCTAAGTTGAAACCATTGTTTCATACCTGAGCTATTTGATCTTGATTTGCACTCGGGGACCCTCCGTAAGTCTTTTTTTCGCTCTTTTATTCGCTTTTCGAGTCCGAAAGTCAACGTTTTGTTGACTTTCTGCATTGACCAGCTTATGGTCGATGCGAAGTTCATGGAACTTCATAACGTGAGCGTGATCACGATGGTTATGGTCCATAGTGACCATACCTACTGATCACCACGTTATCTAGGCTCAGTGACGAGTCGTAGTTTCGGCCAAAATGTGCATTCTTGCATATTTTGTAACCAAACTACTCGTGAGCATCAAAGCCGTTTGTTTTGATGTCAAACCTGTTTTCAAACTTAGTTAAGCATGTTCTAACATGCTTAGCTCGTCACTTTTAGTTTAGTGCTTATACAGGGTCGTAAGGTAAGCGATCTAAACCATCGCTTATACTTTCGAACCCGACCCATTTGGTCGATCTTTAGGATCCGACCAAACACATTAGGTGACCATAGCTATAACCTTCCGAGGTTATACCTTGTGGTCACGATGTTAGGCGTTCCAGACGCGTTCTACGCGAACGACGCGTTAGGGTAGCCTAAGCTACCTAAACGGGTCATGATGGGGCGTAAGCACTTAGGTTAGGTTTCATTTTAGTATGTAGGCTTTGTTAAACCATATTACACGAGTCTCCATACTCGTTTGGTTTACGAACCCGCATACTATCCGACCCTCCGATTTTGGTCCGGTATATTAATATAGCTACCTATTAGGTGCCGTTTGATATCCCGTGACCTCTAGCATTATCTGGTTATTATACAAGGAATTCAAAGCAATCTCAGGTGAGTACATTGAACCCCTCTTTTACTGTTTTCCAAACTGTTTTGGGGTGAAACACATGTGCCTACTTGCTACTTTCATGCTTTCCGGTTTTCACATCATATACTACTATGTTCGATAGTACATATATAGTACATGATTTCATTGTGTTTATGCTATGTATGCCCATTGTGTGCGTACTTAGTACATTATTTCACATTGCATATCTGTTGCATATGCTCATCCAGCATATGAACACATTATTCTACATTTTGAACCGTTGTACTCTACAATACATTTCATGCTACGTGCGCCCATTGTGTGCATACGTAGTACATTGTTTCACATTGCATATCTGTTACATATGCTCATCCAGCATATGAACACATTATTCTACATTTTGAACCGTTGTACTCTACAATACATTTCATGCTACGTACGCCCATTGTGTGCATACGTAGTACATTGTTTCACATTGCATATCTGTTGCATATGCTCATCCAGCATATGAACACAGTATACTACATTTTGAACCGTTGTACTCTACAATACATTTCATGCTACGTACGCCCATTGTGTGCATACGTAGTACATTGTTTCACATTGCATATCTGTTGCATATGCTCATCCAGCGTATGAACACAGTATACTACATTTTGAACCGTTGTACTCTACAATACATTTCATGCTACGTACGCCCATTGTGTGCATACGTAGTACATTGTTTCACATTACATTTCTGTTGCATATGCTCATCCAGCATATGATTACACTACATTTTGAACCGTTGTAACCATTTGACTATGTGAACCGTCTTACCCCTTTGATTTCATGAACCATCTGTAACCAATGAACCGTGTAAACCAGTTGTATCCGTTGACATGGATTACATTTGACAATAGACATTTGACTATACATGAACATTTCTACCGTTGTTAAACATTTCATCTTGATGGTTTGGTTTGAGTAAGTGATTTAAGTAACGAGGCATGTGTAATATGATACAAGCATGGTGGATACGCCGCTGGTACTTCCTATATATAAGTGTTTGTATGGTATTACATATCGTAGCGTTATTTGAATCGTTTCAATTTGAAACATAGAACATTTTATACAAATAACACGCTTTTCACAAGACATTGATTTACAAACAACAAATCTTATACAAACTCTTTTTTTTACATGGTTATTCAGTTAACCATGCATTGTTCTCTTATTTATACATATCATTTGATCTTACCGTTTTTCAAATGATTTACAAGACAAAGCAAAATACGAGGTTCATGACTAAACATTTTCTCAAACTCAAGTCATGAATTCCGTTTTCACAAAACCAATGTATCTCACAGGCATTTTTATGCTGACGTACCTATTTTCACATGTGTTTTCAGGAGATGATGCATAGGACTTATCAAGACATACTTAGGCGGACCTGTGCCTTAGTAACTTAAAACGAGACAAGAACTAGTTAATTTATGTTATGTACACTTTGATTCTGGTTTAAACAATGTAAACATTCATGTGTGATTAATAAAACGAAACTTCAATTGCCATGGATTTGAAACAATTGATTCTGTTACAACACTCCCCGACATTTCCGCCACGTTTTGTATGTTCTACGTGGTCGGGGTGTGACACGAAATATCTAACAATGTAAAGCATCCTCAATCTTCTCTCTTCTCTTCATTTCCAAGATCTAGACCTGGCTTTTATCTCAATCTAATTCTCTTGATCAGATCTCTTTATTCCATAAGTTCATCAGCATCATCAGCTTGCGTAAACTTTAGCTCCAGAATCGTTACTTGTCTCTTACAGAATCAAGATCGTGACCTGGTACATATGTTCAGAATCGAAACCCGGTTCTCCCTAATCACAAACTTCTCAGGAATCGAAACCTGGTTTACCTACACATCCTCTACCTCAAAATAAATTTCACAAATTTAAAATTTGACATATTTATTTACCACTTGCAGGAACCAATCATTCAAGAAATGATTTAATCAATGTTAATTTCTGATGAACCACTTGTAGACATACATTCAAATCTTTTACTCATTCCAAACAGACCCCCCCTCAAGAAATGATCATCATGTTTAGCACTTGGAATTTTGAAAATCAGCTCTTCAACATCAGTTATCGAAAATCTTTTTGGATTTTCCAAAATTTATGCTAAAACACACTTAAAATCTTTTTGAGTTTTTGATTTTAATGAAATGCAATAAAGAAATATTTACAGACAATATTTTTGTGAGTTTGTGTAAGAGGATCATATCAGTTTATGAGACAAATCACCAACACCGTTAAACTTTAGACATTTTAAGTTCTAAACAATTCACTTAGATTGTCAGTATACTGATCCACTTAAATTTTTACACAAAGTTCAACTGTTTCGAGATACGAAGTTAGTGTTTTAATGACTTAAACTTATTCGCGTGTGCCACCTCAGAATATACTTCCGTATCCAGATCCCAATATTCCGTCTTACAGGTGAATATACCTAGATAATATCTGTAAAGGGTTAAATGCGAGACCGTGAGAGCTCAGGCTAGAACTTCCGTTCGTACAAAGAGATGACGGTTCGACTTTAGGTATGTTCCCTTTAGAGAATCTTTTCTTCAACAACACATGATTAGCATTTTCCAATGTTTCATCATTTTTATGCTGAGGGTGGTGCTTTTATTTCAAGTAAGCGAAAAGTATTATACGGGGACTAGGTCATTGCTTCCACAAAATCAGAAGTCCCGGGATAATACCCCAGCTATCACTAAGCATAAAGACCTAATATCTCAGAAAGAGGGGTCTTTCAAACAAGATTTCGGGGGTTACCCATATATCCGAGAGATGTTCCCCACGATATAAGTAAGTATTTGAATTTATGTTTATATCTCGAAAAAAACTATTAAATGTGCAAAAACCTACTGGGATATCCGCAGTGAGATTGTTTATCACATTTTGATTTTACAATTCTTTAGCATGTTGTGATAGTCTACTGATGTACTATCATTTCCTCTTTTTCTTTACAACAAAACTCAATTTTAAATTTTTCGATGTTTTTGGCTTTTTTCAAATTTTCTAATATTTTTGGATTTTCTGAAATTTCTTACTCCCCCTAAAATTCGAAAACATTTTTAAAGAAAATTTTGAAAATAAACTGCACAAGTAAAATGACAATTGTTGTTTCAAGCAATTCACAGCAACTCCTTTTGGCATAAACAATCAGAACTCTCCCTTACAACAAACTATTTTCCCATTATGATTTCAAAACACTTAAGTTTGTTTTAATCAAAATGGTTTTTTCGGAAAATAAGTTTCATTGATTTTACCACTTGTAAAGTTGGGGGTCATTTCATCACACTGTTTTTCTCAACCACTTGTAAACATTTGACAGTTTTAGGTTTTATCAACAAAGCTATTTGTAGAAAATCAAGTACAACTTAATGTCCCTGATTAACCACTTGAAGATCGACATATCACAGTTACCAACCTGTGAATTTCTCAAGAAAGATGCCGATTCCTACTCCCCAATTACCAACCTGGGAGTTCCGGCAAGTCAGGTTTTTTTAGTTAAAGAGATTCTCCCAAGCCTGACTGACCTTGGGAGATTCCGAGTTACCATCACTCGGTTTCTTTCCTTTAATTTTCTTCTCATAAAATTCTTTAACCCCCTTTGACCTTCCCGTCAATTATTTTTCCAAAAATATTTTGTATAGTGGGGTTAAAGGCCTTTTCAATATCAAATTCTTTCTTTTCAGAAAAGAATTGATTTGAAATCTCAACTTTACCAACTTTTTGTTTAAAATTTTCAGCCCTTAATGGTGGAAAATTTGCATCATCCATTGGAGGAACTGATGTTTCACCTTTTGATTCAACTTGTGGCTCCTCTGACTTTGTGGAATCAGATTCATCGCCAGAATATAGCTCCTCTGATTTTGACGAATTAGAATCATTGCTAGAACTATCATTAGATTTCTTAACAACCCATTTTTGATTGTCAAGATTTGCTTTTCTCTTGTAAAACCTTTTTGAACATTCACCAACCTCGAATTTCGAGTTTTTGAAAAATATAAAAGGTTTGGTTGGTGGTTCATTTTCAACCATTTTTTCTTTCAGTTTACGAGACACTTCCTGTTTTGAATGAATTGCCGTAGAACAATCCTTGGCAATATGACCAACTATGTTGCATTAAAAACAGGTTCTCGTTTCTTTCTTTTGAACAACTTCATTCTGCATTTCTTCTTACTTCTTTGCAAGGAATTCTCTGTTTGATTGCTTCAAGAATGATCTTTTCTCCTCTTCTTCCGAGCTTGCTCCTGAAACAAATACAGTATTTGTTTTAGAAATTTTCTCATTTTTATAATTTTCTGGTGGAATAAATCCAAGACCTTTCTTTTTGAAATTACCGTTATGGTTTGGTTTCTTTCGATAACCAGACCAGAACTGTAACCTTTTTTTCTTGTTTTCTCTTTGTTGAACTATTGAGGTGTATTTTTTAGGTTTATCAATAAGATTTACATATTTTATTTCAGAAATATTAATTTCTGTTAGTTTGAAAACCTTGTTTATAATTTCTAGTTTAACACCTCTTATTGGAAATTCTTCATCAGAATATAATTTGTCAGAATCATTCAAAGTATATGCCACTTTGAATGTTTCATCATTCAAATTAGACTTTGATAACAAAAAATCTTTATTATAAACTCTTTTGCCCTGTTTGATTTTTGAACTTGACGTATCGGATTCAGACTTTGAATCTGGTTTTGACTCCGACTTTGACTCTTCAGTTTCATCGTTATCAAACACCTGATCGACCAATTTCTTTATTAATTTGGACTCATGATCAGTGTCAGATGATGTGAATGTGACATCAATGTTGTCTGGCAAATTTTCTGATGACTCAGACTCCCACTGTAAATTGGTTGCCTTTTCGACTCTTTCTGAATTTGGATTTCGTGGAGAATATCCATTTTCAAGCGGGGGTGGACACTTGTTGTAACTGATCCTTTGTTTCTTACCAGAATTCTTCACTTCAGTTTTCTCTTTTGCTTCAGAAGTCTTTTATTTTGTATCTAACTTCTTCTCTTCTGATGTTTCTTCTTCAAATGCCTTCATGCCTTCAATGGTTGATAAATCCTGTCAATAACATAAGAAGTACATGAGTAGCTTTTTAACAATCTATTAACTCTTTTTGTTTCAATCATTTGAGTTTCCAGTTTCAGTTCTAGAATAGTACACTTCTCGATGTAATTGTTGACAACTCTTTGCTTTGTCATGAAAGCTCCTTGAAGTGTCTTCATGGCTGTTGCTTGTTCCCTACTAGTTTGATTGTACAGATTCATTGATTTGTTTAGAACATCATAGGACTCTTTCAATCTGTTCATGTTATGAATCAACGTACTGTTTTGCTTCTTCACTGCTTCACAATTTTCACATTTCACCGAAATCTTTTGTGCATCAGCTGCTTCTGTATCAACTTTAAAAGATTGAACTTCTTTTACCTTTCTCTTTATTACAGGAACTTCTTCATCATCACTGCTGACTAATGTTTTAATTTTCTTCTTTTTCTTTTTAGCTTTTTCATCATCACTGTCACTCTCTTCCATCAATCTCAAGTGCTCTTCCATTTTTCTTGCATAATAATCATCATCATTATCACTATCTTCAGCAACTCGAGCAACAAAGCTTTGTGTTCTGAAGTTTTGTTAGGATCATAGTCCTCCCAACTGAAATTTTCCCAGCTAAACCCTTCTGGTAACTTTTCATCATCTTGATCTATCAGACATGCTTTACCATCGGCTGAAACATATTTGTCCCAACTGAATCCTTTTGATGATTTTTTATCTTCTTGATTTACCATACAAGCTCTCTTTGATGATTCTTCAATCTCCTTCCTAGCATGAGCAGTTTGTGGTTGTTGTTGTTGTTGTTGAGCAACTTGATGATAAATTGCTTTTCGATAGTAGTCATTGTTATTGAATGGATTTTGAGCTCCACTTGCTTCACGATTCGTGCACTCCCTCTTGAAGTATCCTTTTTCCCTGCAACGAAAACAAGTAACTTTAGATTTATCAAAACCTAAAGTAGAAACATTTGCATCACGGAAATCATCTCTTCCCATAATTTGTTTAAACTTTTCAGCTCTTCTCAACATACTTGCCAAACACCATTTAATGTCCATCAATTCCATCTCTTCAGAATCGATTTGATCGTAATCCTCTTTTGTCAACATCGGATTCCCAATCCGACCTGCAACTAAACTCCCGTACGACTCCAACACAGTTCCCAACAAAGACATGTGACTTTTTGCAACTTCTTCTGAATAATCCTAATCATTCTCAAGATTTAATACAATGTTGCATTGTAACTTCTTGCCATTCTTGGTTGCTGACAAGTTTGGATCAAATGACGGATATGACGAAACACTTGTTTTGTTGTTTGATCCTTTAGATGAACCTCCCGATGAACTCTTTGCATTGAATGCAGTTTCAACCTTTGGTGACATGTTGGTTTTTTCATTCAACCCTGCTTTGTAATAAAGCCCAATATCTTATTCACCATCAAAATCTTTCATTTTTGATATCTTTCTTTGTTCCATCTCTTGAGCTTCAAGCTTTTCAATGAAGTTGCTCAGTGTCAAATTGCTAAAATCTTTCTTATTTCTCAACATCATCAGGTGCGTGCCCCACGTTTCATGTGGCAATGCATCAGCCAACTTTTCAATCAATTCCTCATTGTCTTTAGTGATGCTTACCCTTTTCATGCTAACAAGCAAATTGCAATATCTTTCGATAATCCGCTTAGTGCTCTCAGTTCTCAAGCCACGAAATAGATCAAATTCTTTCTTCAAAAGTGATTTCTTGTTCTTAATCATTTCTTTACTACCGACAAACTTTGATTTTAAAGCTTTCCAGATAGAGTATGTAGTTCCATTGTGTTGCAATAAAACCAAGATATCTTCTTTCACAGCTTGATGCAATAAACTTGTCATCATTATTTCGTCTTTATATTTCTTTTTCTCTTCAGCACTAAGATCTTTAATTACTATGATCTCCTCATCATCAGTCATTGGTCTAACATATTTCGTCTCAACACATTCCCAAGCATCTAAATAGTTTGCTTGAGCCCAATTCTCAAATCGTTCTTCCCATCCTTTATACTCCTCGATATTCATGAGCTTAGGCAGTTTTTGCATAGTGCCTGTTTCATTTTCTAACATTGTGTTTTGGACAATACTGATCGGAGTAGCAAAGGCGTTATAAAATTCTTCTTCCATGTTTCGGTTTTCAAAATCTCACAAACACAGACAGTTCAAATGAAATTAACCTTCAAACGAAATCCGTTGGTGCGAAATCACCCTGTTCAAGCGAAATTACAACTTTCAAACGAAATACCCTAATTTCGTATGAAATTGCACACTTTCAAACGAAATATGTAATTTCGTGCGAAATTATCAAATGAAATTACAACTTGATGCGAAATTACTAATTTCGTGTGGAACTTCCAAACGAAATTACAATCTGGTGCGCAATAAGGCAATTTCATGCGAAATTAAACCCTAATTCCGTGCGAAATTATGCTGATGTCATCACCTCGAACTGAATTTTGTTAAATTGATCAAGTTTTAAGCCGTTTTAAGATTTGAAACTTTCAAGGGTTTGTTAAAACACTGTTTCGCACATTATGTGTAAAATTCAAGTCATTTTGTCCGTGAAAACTTGTTAATTTTGAAAAAGAAGGTGTAGAAAACAGAATTTGCAGCTGAATTGGTATGAACTCTTCCTCCTGAGCTCTGATACCACTTGTAGGATCGTTTTACCGATCAAACGAGTCGTTTAGAAGAGTTTTTACTCAATACGAGAGGCGGAAACAAACGTATCGAGTTCAATTCAGCTTGCAATTCACTTTAAACTGTCTTTTGATTGATTTGACAATGATTTACAGTGAGACGACACTTCGGTAGTAGTTCGGCACTGAAACCGGAAAATTACAAATGACAAGGCATCAAAGGTATTTATAGGTGAGCTAATTTCGCACGGACCTACTCAAGCGAAATTAGATTCATGCGAAATCTAATTTCGTGCGAAATCACAATCTAATTTCCTACGAAATTAACCTATGAGTAATTTCGTGCGAAATTACCTATAAACACTCTTTTCTCGAAAAACGTGCCCTGATCTATCTAATACACTACAAGACTCGATACAAGACGAAGTCGACAGACGGATGCACCAACAAAAAATCATGCTATTAACCCATCAATTGAATTTTTGAAGCTTCAAGCTTCAATGGAGGTTGTTTGGATGTTAAAGAAGGAGGAAATGACTAAAAGTGGTAAAGACAAGAAGATTTAAGGAAACCTTTTTAAGCACCTACCCTTTTTGGTATGTGTGTGTGATATGTAAGGATCTTGATCTTTTAAGAATGGGTCCAAACATTCTCCTCATGACTGACTTTATAGAAAGTGACAACACTTAAATACGACCTCGTGTCCAGGAAGCACGACCCCGTGTCGTCTGTATCGAGTTAGAGAATGTTGTCCATTAGTGACACACGGGCCATGTCAAGGGAGACATGACCCCGTGTTGGATTAATATGGGAGGCACGACCCCGTGTTTATCTAGCACACCCCATGTTTGGAGAGCAGATAATGAGCACAACCCCGTGTTTTTAGGGATTTATGAAGTTTCGTCAGAATTTTTAAGGAACCGTGTTTTATTGGAAGGTTCCTTACTGGTTGGGACAACACCGAAGTGCCGAATGTACCTTAGGTTCCGATGAGAGATACGAAAACGCAAGAGGTTGTCGGAAAGGAAGAAACTTAAGGTAAAATTAAGAGGGCGGAACCATCCTTTATTTGCCTTTTCCGGGCTCTTGTTAAAAAAGGTGTGAGTCGACTCGCTTTGGGTCTAAACCGTTGGTGTGAATTTCATAAGCCGTTAAGGAGTCCTTCGTTGCGTGGCCGATACAGGGATGGCTATCGCCTTCGTTTTTGCAAGGGACTAGGGTACACGTATTGGATTCGGCATTGTCTATTCCTGGATATGGCTCATTGAATCGTGTTTTGATTCTTCTCCTTCGTTATTGTTCCTTGAAGAATATCGTGCCTTCATCATGGATTCTATTTCTTTGAGTTTTTAGAGAATCCTCTTTTCTATTTGACATAATTCTACCGAACTTATGTCTTTTATAGACGAGGTTTGATGGCATTCAGGTGGATGATAGATATTGTTTTTACTCCCGCCCATCTTAAGGTGATCGTCACAGGAAAACGATGGGTCTGTTAGGAATTGGGGCTCAAGGTTTAGAATGGGACATTCTAGATCTCTATGAATTCCTCCACATAATTGACACCATTCACCGTAAGAGTGGCGGGGGTAAAATAATCATTAACATCCATATTTTCTAGACGAAGTTTTAACCGTCGGGATCAAACAGTTCTGTTTTCTTAGAATCTGTCTTATAGGCACGACCCCGTGCGGTTGTCACACGGCTCCGTGCTGCTGCTTCTGTCTGGCAGAAAATAGTTTTATGTTATTGTGTGTCAGACCCCGATTTCCGGTGGGCCCGGAAGGGTAGGGTTTAAGCGTGACGATTGGATAACAGTATCACAAGTTATAATGTAGCGGAAGTATTGAGTAAAAATATTCAAACCAATAAAAGCTTGAATATATATATATATATATATAGGGAGCCGCTAAAATGAAAACCACCCCCAGTTGTAAGAACCATGAGAACCAGTCTCCACCAATCAGGTTTTGCCAACAGAAAGGGTAATTTGGTCATTTACCCCAATTGTCATATCCTTCCTCTCTCCACATTAAATACCATCAGCTTTTTTAATATGTCACATTGTATTTAAACCCATCTTTTGTCTTTCTCTCTCCTCATTCTCATTTGAAACTCAAAACCCTGATGAAGTTTTTGAAGACCTTCATCTTCATCCTCTACAAAAGCAAACATCCTCCCTCTCTCTCTCGATGACATCCAGCCCCAACCTCACACCCACCACCACATCGCAACCACAGCCCCCCATCCCCCGTTACAAGCTGAAGAACCACCACCACCACTGGCGTTGAAGAGGAAAATGAGCAGCGCCGCCATGAGCGGCGGAGATCCTGGTCTCCTCCCGACGAGTTGAGGCCGGTGGCCCCAAACAGAGGTGGAAGGCGGTGGTGGGCGGTGGTTTGGTGGGAGTTGGGCAGAGGCGGAAGGCGGTGGTGGTTTGTGGGGAGACCGGTGGGGATTTTTGTGCAGAGATCGGTGATGGTGGTGGTTTGTTCTTCGTAGATCTGAACTTCTGGACCTTTTGTCACCACTTGTTGATGGTTGATTCCGTTGAATCTGGGTTTGAATCTTTGTGGTTTTGACTTTTCTTGATGGTTTGTTTTACGATGATGTTCATGTGTTTGTTGGTAAGTGTTTTTGTTGGGTTTGATTTTGTTGAATCTGGTGCTTTTTGAATTAGTTGAATCTTTGAATCTTAGCGAGACTGTTGAATCTGTTTGAATGATGTTCATGGAGCCTTTGAATGTTTGAATCTGTTGAATCTGGTGCCTTTTGAATGTTTTGAATATGGTGCTTTTTGGTAGATTTTCAAACAGTGAACTATGTGGGTTTTGAACCGTTTGGATTGGGGCGGTGATGATGCAAAAAAAAAACGTATATTTTGATGACGATGGCGCGGCAAGGACGGTGGAGGGTAGGTTTTTGAACCTGCAACCCCACTTTGCAGCCTCTGATTATCGGAAAATCTGAGCCAAAACATCGTTTTTTTCAAGAAATCCACTCGTTCTTTTGATTTTTGTTTGTTGAGTTTTTATTTTTTTTGAGGCGTCAATGATGATAGCAATCTATCTGAGACACCTACCGAGTAGCGATTTGCTAGGTGCGTTCGTTTTGTGCTAAAAAACTTTTAGATAAAATATAAAACATAAAACGTTTTACGTAAACCGTAAAACGGAAACGTAAAACTTAAAAATTTATACGTAAAACATAAAAAGTTTTACGTAAAACGTAAAATGTTTTACGTAAAACTTAAAACGTAAAAAAGTCTAAAAAGTTTAACGTAAAACGTAAAACGTAAAAAGTGTAAAAATCAACGCGTTAAATCAACGTGTAAAAAACAGCGCGTTAAAAAAACGACGCTTGAAAAAACGGCGTGAAAAAACGGGCGCGTTAAAAATAACGATACTTGAAAAAGCCCGGCGTTAAAACGGCGCGTAAAAACCGGCACGCAAAAAAAAATTATGTTTGTTAAAAAAATCTGAATTTAAAAATTCCTTTAATAAAAAAATTATGTTTAAGAAATAAAAACTAATATAATAATACATAAAAACTAATAAAAAACAATAAAGACTAAAAAACAATAAAGACTAAAAAACAAAATATAGTCATTTTACTAAATTACCCTTTTGTTGGTGCACTGATGTCTGTTAATTTCGTCTTTACAGAGTCTTGTATTGTATGTATTAGATCAGGGCACGAAAAACGAGAAAACAGTAGTTTGGGGTAATTCCGCATGAAATGATCATGTATCATTTCATACGAAATTAAGCATTCATGCGGAATTAGCAATTCCACACGGAATTAACTAATTTCGTGTGAACCTGTAATTTCGCTTCAACCAGTTTCAAGCGGAATTAACCATCTATAAATACCTGATCAGTCTGTGTCATTTTATACGGAATTAGTATTGTTGAGCCGAGGTGCTGCCAAAATTTTGTCAGAATTCTGTAAAAGCTCAGGATTGATTAATAGAAAGGAAATTAAGAGAATACAAGCTGTGTTGACATCTTTTACATTGATTCCGCCTTTGTATTTGATGATAAACAACTCATACTAACTGTTTAGGGTCACCGAACGATCCAACACCTTTTGGATTAAAATATTAAAGACATAATAAGACAAAAAGTATTTAATATTATTTTTAGTTACTTTTAATCTCATCCATTGATCTTGAAGATCTAATGGTTAGGAACTGGTTCTCGCGGTTCTTACAACTGGATGTGGTTTTCATTTTAGCGGTCCCATATATATATATATATATATATATATATATATATATATATATATATATAGGAAAAAGATCCGTTAGGGAACCACCCTTTATTGCGAGAACCGCGACAACCAATGTGAACACAACCAAAAATACCTAAAAACCACACAATTTTTTTTTTAATATTTTTTCTAAAAAAATCGCTACTTTTAGTAGCCAAAACAAAAAAAAAATTGGCTACTAAAAGTAGCGAGTTTAACTTAAAAAATATTAAAAAAAAATTATGTGTGTGTTTTTTTAGATTTATTTTTTATTTTTTTAGGTTTTTTGGGGGTTTAGTTTTTAGCATTTTAGATTGGGGGGTTACGTTTTTTGGGGGGTGGGGGAGGGGGGTTTAGGTTTTTTTTTTTTTTTGGGAGGGGGGGGGTTAGTTTTTTTTTTTAGGTTTTTTGAGAGTTTTAGTTTTTAGCATTTAGCTTGGGGGGTGGGGGGGTTTAGGTTATTTTTTTTTTGGGGGGGGGGGTGGGTGGGGGTTAGGTTTTTTTAAGTTTTTTTTAGCTATTTTAGGTTGTGTTCACATTGGTTCTCGCGGTTCTCGCAATAAAGGTGGTTCTCGCATGAACCTTATCTTATATATATATATATATATATATATAAGATGTACAAGTGTTCAAGTACAAGCCCACATGCGAGATCTAATAAAAAGGGCTTTAGACATTATAGGCCTTAAGCTAGATGTTGCAAATTCCATGGCCTTTATCATAGCCGACCCAGATTGCCAGCCTAATATCAAGGTTCGGTACATGCAGTTCAATCTTTAGAAAATATGCCAGCTTTCACCAGTAAATATAATTAACTGACTCGTTTTGAAAATAGTAGAGAAAACCCGTTGGTAATCATTTAATATTTCTTGGGATTTTATCTTGTCACCAGATTTACGTACTTATCATACAATGGGAACCACAGATCAGAGCCGGTCATTTTCAGTGCTATAATGATTAAGGTACACACCAAAGTTGAATAACGCGTCTTACAGTCGGTATGCCTACCCCGATACGTTATTCCGTATGGCCATAATAGTTCATGAGTCGGGATGCCCAAACATGGTACCAGTAACCCCCAATTGTTTCAGTTATCAAGTAATACGGATTAAACCGAGTTCTTATATGTATAAGTAATCACAGGGCTCATTATATAATACTCGCTCCAAGTGGCGTATTCGCCATACCCCAAGTTTTAAAACAAAATAAGTTAAGAGTATTTACCTTTATGCTAGCTTCCAACCGATAACAGTTTTAATTTAGCAAAATCCGTAAAGTCAAAGTATTAGTAACCCAAGTCCGAATATCTGGGGGGGGGGGGTCTATAGTCCGGAATGAACATAATTAGTTATCTGTTAGAATGTACAAGGTCATAGGTTTGTTTTAATATATATATATAGAGAAAGAGAGAGAGAGAGAGTTAATTACTATTTTCGTCCCTGTGGTTTGTCAAAAATCACTATTTCAGTCAATTAGTTTAAAAATTGCGATTTTAGTCCCTGTGGTTTCACTTTCATAACCATTTCAGTCCACCACGTAACCATTTCAGTCCCTGTACTAACAGAATAAATGGATTGAAATGGTTATAGAAGTGAAACTACAGGGACTGAAATGGTTACGAAAGTGAAACCACAGGGACTGAAATCACAATTTTTAAACTAATGGACTGAAATAGTGATTTTTGACAAACCACAGGAACGAAAACAGTAATTGACTATATATATATATATACTTCTTTTATATATATATTTTGCATTCATAATGTGTACGAACAGGCCTCGTGTCACACCCACAAATTACCACTTAGGGAGTGTCCCTGTTAGGCATGTGACCATTAGTAATAAGCCACCAATTACATTGAATCCATAAGTTTAAAATAAAGTTTCATCATTTAATAGTAATAAAATCCAAACATAAGTAATTCAAAAACCATCAGACTCAGCGGAAGCATTAACGTAACATAATGTAAATACTTTCCAAACAACCATATTAAATAAATGTTTGATAAATAAACCCATCAATGCAACCATGACCACTCACACCCTCCAGCCAGCAAGTTCCTGTTCCCAAGTACCTAACGACCTGCGAGCATGTAACAAGTGTATCAGACAAAGCTGGCGAGTTCACAGTTTTAGAAAACGTTTGTTACCAGTTGTATGTAAAACAGTTCAATAACCAATGCAAGTAATATTGTTAATATCTCAATTCCGAACAATGACGGCTCCTGAAATACACGACTGCCCTTCCCACGTACTCCTATCTAGTACTGGGCCAGACTGGGTCATTAGTTCACCTCCGTCCTCTACAGGCACAGGGTGAGGGTGCCAAACCTAAGTAGCGCTACTAACTAATACCCGATGAGGGACTTACAAAAGATGATAGGTGAGAATATTAACCAATATACCCGTTTTTACCCAAAGACTTATCCCCCCATGGGATACCCACTGACTGTCCCCAACCACTGGGACGCATGCTCGAATGTAGTGAACTCACCTTGGTTTGCTCGGTAAGATTGATTACTTGTTCAAGCTAGTCTACCAACCCTATCATGGTCACCTTTCACTATTAGTTTTATATTTAATTTTTGGCACATAGTTCTTCACACATATATGCAAATATATGCAAGTAACATGCAAAATACATGTATTCATATTCAACACCCTATGCATGTAATCTAGTTTTTCAGTACGGTTGCATGGTGACACATTACATGTTCAGAATGACAATCAGAAGAGCCCAACAAGTATGCGATCCCTTAAGTTCTCGGCCCAACCTTGTGGTGTGCGGCCCATATATATATAACGTGTTTAAGCAGTGTGTGTAGGTTCCGAGTGTGCACCCTTAATGGGTCCGATTCGAACAAACGTGCGGCCCAATTAAACGATGTAGTCGAGTCGGTTTAAGGGCTCATCACGTGTTTGTGTGCGACCCACACCGTGCGTTCGATAGTTATCACACGAATTTGCCCAAATGAGTGTGCGATTACTTGTTTGCACGGTGTCGGTTACATGGTACCGTAATGCATGGCAATTACTCTTACCACCCTCCCATTTACCCGATCAGTCAACATATTCCAGGGATCAAGTTTATCAACCATTGCCATAATCATTCTAACCATTGTTCAGTTAAATCTAACACATAATCATCACCGAGTGATCTTACAATCAGGAGCTAATACTTGTTATGAATTATTGTTTAATCACACACAAACAAATCCTTCCTAATATCATGATAAATTGTCTATCCTACAATCACATAACCGTTTCCGTGTATGAATATATTATGCTAGCATCATCGAATCACGACAACGAGGTTAGATTCACGATGAACATTATGGTATATTAATCACGTAGCATTCATCGGTATTAATCACGTATCATACATCGGTATTAATCACGTATCATACATCGGTATCAATCACGTATCATACATCGGTATTAATCACGTATCATTTCTAATAACATCTGATCATCACTCAACATCCAGATTATCATAACAGTTTATGTCTATTGACCCTAGGTTGTTGCGCATATCTACTCCAACAAGTTCTATCATTACTAACAGCGTGTGCATAAACAAAACAAATCAATAATGATGGAATACCTATACTAAATCAATAATCACACTTACCACATGATACTGGAAATTAAGGATGTTACAGGGTCGCTGAAAGGGAGAGCTTCAATGTGAAGAAAAGATTGTCGCCTCAAGTAGAAGAAATTAGGGTTTGATATCTACTGTGCGTGTTATGAGAATACCGGATTCGTATTGGTATGTGCGTGCAAGCAATGTTCCTAAACCAAATTGGGCTCAGTTTGAGTTTGATCCAACAAGTGGGCCGAGATAAGGAGAGCCCACCGGCCCAGGGAGTGTGCGCGTGACTCCAAATATATGCAAACACATGGAGGGATTAATCGGACCCCACAACTTTTGCAGCCAATATACATACACGTATACATTGTAGTGGCACCATATGTGGTATATTAGTTGAGAACATCACTGACCATCATTATGTGCACATGGTATGCTACTGATACTAGTATTGAAACATGTATATTTACATACTAATTACATTGCACATGGCTGCCACAATTGCCAATCATATGATTAATTATCACAATGATTACCACACTTTCCTTTTATTAATTATCACAATCACCAAGACCATCAGAAACCTTACAGTAGATCAAATCATCTTTTAAACATGCATATAGATTCATCAGTTCATCAGTATACAACTTTGCTACCAAGTCTAGTAATATCAAAACACGTATGGGTTCGTATACACATAACCGCGAGTCAAGTCTAATAATCTCCAAGTTTGTTTGGGCTTCGTTAAACCATGCATTAACAGGTCAAGGGGGTGTTGGTTTGGGCCGAGTACAAGTCTACAACGGGGGGGGGGGTGCGAGGGTGTGCGGCCCCTATGCATTGTGTGGATGAGTGTTGGAAGCTCCGACATCTAAAAAAAATCTATAACGTGACTATAAAACCAATCACAACACATACACGCAATGACGTGCAAACTTATAACGTTCATGAACTGCATAAACTCGCAATCATTTTCAATTACTTAAACGCTTAATCATTTTCAATTACTTAAACGCTTCCTACCGCATACACATAAATTACATCAAATCACCATGCATGAAAAGAAACTAGTATACCCAAAGGCTCTCGAAATTACGGGTTGTCACATCATCCCCAACTCAAAGGGAATTTCGTCCCGAAATTTGATAATTGATGTCAGAGAAATGAAATGGTAGCTCAAGATAATTGTGGATTCCCCTCGGTTGTCACACCTCGCCCTTCGTGAGGCTTCGTGCCTTGCATGAGCATATGTGGGCCTAGCCCATGAAAGTCCTTGTGCCTCGCACAGGTAAGAATGGGCCTAGCCCATTTGAGTTTCCGTGTCTCACACGGTATAAGTGGGCCTAGCCCATGAGTGTCTTTGTGCCTTGCACAAATAAGAATGGCCTAGCCCATTTGAGTCCCCGTGTCTCGCACGGTATAAGTGGGCCTAGCCCAATAGCGTCTCCATGCCGCGCACAGGCGTAAGTTCGTCGTGTGTAATATATATTCTTCAAATATATATTTTTAAGTTTGGTGAATCTCGTTCACGTGTACATGTATGCTCGGTTCGCTTGCGTATATTTGTTTCACAAATATATATGTTTATCTTTTCAAGATATAATTGTTAAAAATATTTATTTTTAACATCATATTTACCTTCATGTACAGGTACGATATTCTCTGTGAGTATACACTTCAACAAGTGTATTTGAGTACATCACTATGTACTTGCGTATTTTATACGTACTTGTATACCTGTACAATTCTTATATTCTCATGTGTTTACACTTAGTGAATTTTACCTTTAACTTTCCGGAATTTTATTGTATTGAAAATATATATTGTCGAGTCTAAAAATTATATTATTTTTAGTGTTTTCATCATAGTAACCGAATATATATATATATATATTTTCGTGTCGAAAGTGACCAAATGTCGTCCGTGATGTGTGCACGCTTGTTGTCGTGACACTAAGGAAATCGGAGACGATGACGACACATTTATTTCATTAGAGTGTTTATTTTATATTTCGCATCGGTTTTGGATATATATTATTATCTTGTCAATATATATATTTTTGTATCGTTTTTCCGATGTCCGATTGTCCGTTGTCCGCGTCTCGTTTAAGGGTAATACATAAGTGCATTTCATATGTGTGTATTTTTGTGTAGTACTTTCCGATAATGATATACATGAAGTTTCTTGTTCATTTTATACCTTTGAGTATTTATAGAGATTTCATGTATGGTGTATTATTTTATTTGGTTAGTATGATCTTAACTAATACATACACACAATATACATGTATTTATACACATACACATATGATGGTGATGAAATATATACACATATTTTTATCCCTAAAAGTATAAATATATATAATAAATAATACCCATTTTAACTTATAAAAATATATATAAGTATTTATTAAATCATTGGAAGATTAGCGCTTAACCTTTTCATTAAAACTTTCTTAATCACGATTAAGGTTGCTAATCACGTTTAACCTTGTTAACCACCCGTTAATTACACTTTAATCGCGTTTATATTTTTAGAAAATTTTGCCATAGTTTCCCCTAAACTATGGCGTTTTCCACGTTTTAAAAACGTATTTAATCCATGTTTAAGCCCCTTAATCACAATCAACTTCCAGTCAAGTTTCAAAACCCAATTTTGCAAGTAGTATTTCACTCATAATTATTATCATAATCCTTGAACTTTATAGATATTTTTAACCCACACTTTGTAATAAAAGTAATGACACTTTTAAATCTTTTAACAATATTATTTAAACCATCATATTTAACACACTTTCTAACCTTGTTCTTCCATTTAAACAACTTTGATTAACACACTTTTAAAATCATCTTGGTGTAAATCATGATTTTTAAACTCTATGAAAGTTATAAAATATTAAAAATCACTTTTATTTGTAGTAAAGTTCATGGATTATGACGATGATCATCTTGTTAAGATTTAAACATCAAGTTGTTTAAATCACCATTTTAATCAAGTTCCATACAAGATCATCAAGCTAAACAACTTACTTTAACAATAACATCAAGAGTTTATAACCTAACTAGCACTAAACAACATGATCAAAACAAAATACATCACATTAGTAGGCTTTTTATGTGGAGATTAGTGTTTTTATCTTTGATTTAAGTTAGGTTCAAGATGATTTACATGTACTTTATAAGTTACATATCATAAGATGCTTAAAATTAACAAAGGATGATCTTACAAGTTTGCAAAAGATTAGTGAGCTTTAAGATGGAGATTATGAAGGGATGAAAGCTCCCAAGCACCTCCTAATGCTTCTCCATATGTGAAAGTTACTTAAATCATCACATAATGGTTTGAAAGGGTGTAAAATGTGGTGTTTAGTGGTGGTTGAAGGGTGGTTTGCGGTGGTGATGTTTGGCCGAAATTTAGAGGGGAAAGAAGAAGGTATTTTGTGTTGTTTCAAATGTTGCAAAAATGAAAGATATGGTGAAGTAATTGTTATAATCTTTCATGGTCTGGCAACTTGGTCAACAATATATCTTCCACCATACTTCCATCCATTACTTTGTATTAAAGAAGTATGGTGTGTGTGGGACCCACATGGGGGGGGGGGTAAAGTGTAAATATTTATAAAATATAACATGTGCAAAATAATTAATTGTAGATATTTTGGTCATTGAGAAAATCTTGCATTATTAAGACACTAAACATGTTTAGGGTGTTAAACTAGTCTTAACTAGTTCATTAGATTGGTTGATATTAATTTTGGATGGTACAAATACCACTAGTTCGTCTATCGGCACAAGACCAAATAATATATGAAAGTTATGATATAATACCGGAAGCTTTATCGTTGATACACCACTAGTATCCTTGGGTTTATTTAGGATGTATTATAAGCATTAAAATGCTGATTTTTTATGTCGCAGACAAATATAATTCTTACAATTTAGCGCGGATCGGACACTTTTTGTTTATATGCATTTTCCGGAAAGTTAAGTTGTCTTAGTATTTTGTGCCCCTAATTAGGTTTTTTATTCATGTTTCAATGATTGTAAGCTTTCATGCCATTCATTGCTCGTCCATACAATTTTCAGAACTAGCTGACATGAATAGAGTGTCCAGGTGAATAGTAATTTTCAGCATTTTGCTAACATATTCGGACATAGTTTGTTGTTTTCTCGCGGTGCGACGAATGTATCAATATCGTTTGTAATGTTTAATCATGTCCTATGATTACTAGACTTTATGTGACCTAATCATGCAGAAATGAACTCATAAACGAACGCAATTAAGCGTATAATTAATTGTTAAGTTGTACGGAAATTCCATTATTTTCCCCGGTTGTCACATTCTCCCCCCGTTATAAGAATTTCGTCCTGAAATTCAGGTTGCGTTACCAGTTACAGGGGAGTCTTGAAACGAATGTGGGGACTTGGACTTGATTTGATCTTCACGTTCCCATTTGTACTCAGGACCGTGACATGAGTTCCAACGAACTTTAACCAGTGTGATACAACTCCTTAGTGTCTTGTGGACATTCCAGTCCTTAACCTCAAAAGGTTCTTTGGTAAATTGGAGCTTTTCGTCGATGTCTATTTCATGCGTTGGGATGACAACCGTCTCTTGAGTAGGGCTTTTCTTTAAATTCGGCACATGAAACGTATTGTGTACACCACTGAGCTCGTCCGGTAGCTTCAACTTATAAGCTACGATTCCAACCTTTTTCCAAGATTTCGAAAGGTCAAATGTACCGTGGGTTCAACTTCCCACGTGTCCAAATCTAGCTACGCCCTTCCAAGGTGAGGCTTTCAACAAAACCTTGTCTCCGTTCTAGAAGGATAATGGTTTGCGTCGTTTGTCGGCGTAACTCTTTTGTCTATTACGAGCCGCCTTGATACGATCTCGTATCTGAAAAATTTTGTTCGTAGTCTCCTGGACTAACTCCGGACCAATGAGTTGCTTATCTCCGGTCTCCGCCCAACATAGCGGTGACCGAAATTTTCGTCCATATAAGAATTTAAACGGGGCGGCCTAGATGCTAGTGTGATAACTGTTATTATATGAGAATCCACTAGAGGCAAGTGAGTATCCCAATTTCCACCCAAATCCATCCACAAGCACGTAACATATCTTCCAAGTTTGTATCGTTCGTTGATTGTGGCCGTCCGTTTGAGGGTGAAAGGTCGTGCTCAGATCCAGTCGTGATCCAAAGGCCTTTTGGAATGATTGCCAAATCCTTGACACGAATCGACTGTCTCGGTCCGATATGATAGAGACTGGCACTCCATGTCGTGCCACAATCTCCTTAATACAGTTCGGCTAGTTTCTTCGTGCTATCCTTCTCACAGATAGGCAAGAAATGTGCGGACTTCGTAAGCCAATCAACGATTACCAAAATCATGTCGTGACCTCTCGAGGTCCTGGGTAACTTAGTAATAAAGTCCATCGAGATTTTTTCCCATTTCCATACGGGAATTTCATGTTGTTGCAAATAGTTCTTAAGGCTTTTGATACTCGGCCTTAACCTTAGCACACGTGAGACATTTTCCGACATAATTAGCAATGTCGCCCTTAAGGTTAGGCCACTAGTAGAATTCCTTTATATCCTGATACATCTTATCTGATACTGGATGTATAGAATACTTCGACTTGTGTGCTTCGTCTAAAATACTTAACCTGTATAAAAATGTAGCTAATTTTAATTGAGAATTTTGTGAATCTTAAAAAAAACTAATTAATTTAATAAGCAATAAAAGGAAATTGTACACAAACATCACAAAACAGCAGACAGAATGACGCAAGCAAACTCGGAAACTAAGATCAAATGTGATGAGAAAGAACTACCTAGGTGTCGAATCATAGACTTATGCAATGCTATTCTGACCACTATTTCTGACTAAGTACTCTAATCCACCCGATAAACCTCCCGCTAGAGATGATTAACCGAATAAGAAGGTGAGCAAAATGTGAAGTGCTAAGATGGGCCGGCTTGACCTATCGATACTGATGTGTGTAAAATGCAACATATAAATTAAACCAAATAAGGCATAAAACTAACCCTTTTTGAGTACTAATGTTGGAAAAAGAGTGTTTTTGTCTTCCTTTTGTATTTTCAGGATGAAATGAGCTCAAATTCACAAAAGAAGCAAAAAGACAGCTAATTCTAACATAAATACAAGAAAAGGAACAAAAGTGGATTGCCCGAACCCTCAACGGCATCCTCCCAAGCAGAGAAGAGAAAACAGAAGACTGAACACGCCCCGTGCTCAGCCAGCACGGGGCCGTGCCCAAGAAGCAGCAGAAAAGACAAACCTATAGAAGCTTCTATTGCCCACCATGGGGCCGTGTCCAGTGAGCACGGGGGCGTGGCGAAAGTACAGCAGGCGCATTAATTGTAATTGCGAATTACAATTAATGAAGAGAGAGAGTGTCAGACGGGCACGGGGGCGTGTCCAGCGGACACGGGGCCGTGCCCAGCCTTCTGTTCAGCCTATAAATAGGAGTGCTTGGTTTCATTTCAACTCATCCCTTGGCACACCACCTCTCTCACACTTCATCCACCACCCACCACCACCATAACACCATCATCCACCACCATCATCCATTGTCCATCGTAGAGTGTGTGAGTCGTCTCGGGATCCAAGATTAATCGTAAGAGTTCTTGACAATCAAGGCCATGTTTGCCTAAGTCTCTTACATCACTTGGTGAAGACAAGTGTTTAGTATAATACTTTTTATTTTTAATCTTTTGCACTTTTTATTTGGTTTTGTATTAATGACTTTAATAACTAGTTGCTTATGTTGAAGGTGATCTTTCCTTATCGTTTGTCCGTGGTGTCTTGGCATTATTTTACTGTCTATATAAAATAAAAGATTTTCACCATTCATATCTCCACGGTCTATATGGAGGTATGTTGGCTACCTGGTCGGGGGTTAAGGGAACGGTTTGGTAAGAGTCTTGCCCTTGTTCAGCGTTTAGAGGTCCTGCAAGGGACCTGGGTCAATTTTAGTAGGATCTCCTTCAATACCCATAGGTATTGGATGGCGGGGATCCAAACTCTTTGACCCCCTCATAAGTTAACTACTATTAATACTATAACCCGGCTATTTAGGACTGTATCCCTGCTGACTCAGACTACTTAGCCGAGGGTAACGTCACCGCCAAAAGCGGGACCTACCACAATTTGCATTAATAACTTAATTCATTATCTTCCAATAATCCAACCCTTTAGGATTGTATCCTTGCTGACTCAAACTACTGGGTTGAGGGTAACGTCGCCTTCAAAAGAGGGGCCTACTACAATAACTAAGATAATCTCTTAAACAAGTGCAAAAGTGCGAAAATAATCAAAGGTTATACTAATACACGAGTCGGATCCAAGTGATTCATCTTGTCTATCTGTTTTTATTTTATTTTTATTTTTCAGCATTTAGTTAGTTTTTATTTTCTTAGTTTAAAAATCTTTTCTAACTTTTTGATTTGATTAGACGTTGAGGATAAACCGGTATTAAAAGCTCTTGTGTCCTTGGACGACCTCGGTATCTTACCAACACTATACTACGTCCACGATGGGTGCACTTGCCCATATGTGTGTTTAGTGTTAGTGAATATCGTGTTTTATAAATTTAAAACTTGGCTAAAAGTGTAAAAAGGGCTTAAATATACATTAAAAATATATTACACTACACGCACATCAAGTTTTTGGCGCCGCTGCCGGGGACACAAGGATTTTAAGAAAGTTAGGAATCAACGGCCTAGTCATATTTTTTATTTTTCTTTTTAATTTTTAGAATTTTCTTAGTTTTTCAGCTTCTGCAGAGCTCAGCACGGGCCGTGCCTGGTCGGACACGGGCCGTGCCCAGCATCGTTACTGGCAGTTTTTAGTTTTCCAAGTTACAGAAGGCTGACCACGGGGCCGTGTCGGTGCAACATGGGGTCGTGTCCAACTTTCCAGTAACTGGGATCTGGAAAACAATTACTGTAACTCCAACCACGGGCCGTGCTCGCTGAGCACGGGGCCGTGGTGAACCTTCTGACCAGCATTCTTTTCTGTTTTTATTGCAGGACTTGGAACCAGACACCAATCCTACATAGTGTATGAGCTCCAGTTCTAATAAGGACATAAAAGAACCTCTAGAAGAACCCGAACGCTTTCTCAGAAAAAGATTAAAAGCTAAAAACCAAGAGAAAGTTTCGGGTGATCCACCTCCAATGGCGGACCAACGTACCCTCATGGATTATCTACGACCCACCGTAGGTAACCTAGGCGCCGCTATCAATGCACCGAATGTTGAAGCTAATAACTTCGAACTTCGGCCGCATTTGATACAAATGCTCCAAAACTCCGCAACCTTCCATGGGCTTGCGGACGAGGATCCCCATCTACATACTACTAATTTCTTAGAAATATGTGATACCTTTCGGATCAATGGAGCATCAAATGACGCCATCCGCCTCCGAATGTTTCCTTTCTCACTAAAAGACCAAGCAAAAGCTTGGCTCAACGCCCTCCCAGCTGGATCGGTAAACACCTGGGATGAACTAGCCCAAAAATTTCTATATAAGTATTTCCCTCCCACAAAAACGACTAAATTAATGACTGAAATTAATACATATTCACAAGAGGACGGGGAATCCTTATATGAAACTTGGGAAAGGTTCAAGGAGCTATTACGCAAGTGTCCACATCATGGCCTTGCGATATGGCAACAAGTATCCACTTTCTATAATGGACTGTTGCCACACACAAAGCAGACACTTGATTCTAGCTCCGGGGGACTTTTAGGTAATCGCCGCCCACATGAAATATATAACCAAATTGAGGAAATTGCTCAAACCAATTTTCAATGGCACACTCCCCGAGGCAATAAATCTATTGCCCCGGGCGCCCATAAGGTTGATGAATGCACTTCTTTACAAGCCCAAATCGAGGCCCTTTCTTCAAAAATAAAAAAGTTAGAAATGACAAAAACAGTCTCGGTTATGGCTTGTGAAGGGTGTGGTGGGCCACATGAAAATTGGAGTTGTATGAAAGAAACGGACGATCAACAAGAATCGGTAAGCTACATTGATAATAGACCTAGGCCGTCGGGTCCTCCAACGGGCACTTACAACCAAGGATGGCGAAACCACCCAAACCTTGGTTGGAGAGAACCCAGCAATAGTAGTAACCAACAAACCCAACGAACAAACTTTCAACAACCAAGGAATGAGTCACAAAATTTCACTCAACAACAAAGTGGACGAGAAAGGCTTGAAGATACTGTATCTCGCCTCATCTCCGACACTGAAAAGAAAAACTCGGAAAGATTTCTACAATTAGAATCAAATTTTAGAAATCAACAAGCTAGTATTCAAAACATGGAAAAACAATTAAATCAAATAGCTCAAAATTTTGCCGAGAGACCACAAGGTGCATTACCTAGCAATACCGAAACAAACCCAAAAGCGCAAGTTCATCTCATCACGCTACGAAACCGCACCGTGGGGCCTGCAGAAGCACCACCGCCGACAGAAGAAACGGTACCCCCGCCTCTGCAGGAGAAGAACTCCCATCCGTCACCAGAGCCTACCAAGGCTCCTCGAGTCCCGTACCCCGGTAGGTTAATTCGTCAAAAGACCAATGAACAATTCGCAAAGTTCGAAAGTCTATTAAAACAATTGCATGTCAATATTCCTTTTATTGATGTCCTAACCCAAATGCCCAAATACTCTAAATTCATGAGGGACTTCCTCACTCATAAAAAGAAAATTGAAACTTTGCAATTAGTTAACTTAGGCGAAGAGTGCTCTGCCCTCGTACTCAATAAACTTCCCCAAAAGAAAATCGATCCCGGAAGCTTCACAATTCCCTGCTCAATCGGGGAGTCCCCCGTTCGTAATGCACTAGCCGACCTTGGGGCTAGCATTAACCTCATTCCCTCATCAATGTTTAAAAGACTCGGCCTAGGAACAACGAGTCCTACAAAAATGAGCATACAACTTGCTGATCGATCCGTCAAATTCCCGCAAGGTGTCATCGAAAATGTCTTGGTAAAGGTAAGCAAACTCGTCTATCCAGCCGACTTTGTCATACTCGATATGGAGGAAGACACCGAGGTCCCCCTCATACTAGGGAGACCATTTCTTGCCACCGCACAAGCAGATATGAATGACGGAACACTCACCTTGAGGTACGGGGATGATGAAGTAAAATTCGGAGTTGGGAAGAGAATAGAAGACGACGACCCAGTCAACTACATGAAGGTTATTGATTCGAGTTTGGATGCTGCTCTCCGACGGTGTAACATGGGACGCCAAGCATCCCACTCAGAAAATATATAACCTCACATTGGGTCTAGCCAAGGACCCTTATAAACGTGGCGCACCACGGAGGCATTCCGCGGAACTATCCTTAGTTTAGTTTAATCTTTTAGTTTTAAGTTGCAGGAATAAAACACACTCATGGTGGTAAACGACGACAAAGGGAACGAGAAAAATGGCCCCATGTGCAAGAACAAGGCAACCCGACACAAAATTCTCCATTACAGAAGGCTCAACACGGGCCGTGTCCAACCAACACGGCCCCGTGCTGAACCCCCTGCAGAAAAATGCCCAGTTCAGGTAACTGGACACGGGCCGTGTTCACCAGACACGCCCCCGTGTCCAGGCTTCTGTCTCATTTCTTTAATTTTTGTTACTGGCACCTGAACACGGGGCCGTGTCCAGACTGCCAGTAACATAAATCTTTGCTTTTTAACACCACATTACACATCCAATCAACGTAAAAATTTATTTTTGGGACACATTGAGGACAATGTGTAATTTAAGTGTGGGGGGGAAGCTAACACCTCGAAATTTTGCAAGTCCTAACAACAAGCCTTACACAAAACTCTATTGGAACCGCTAAACACCCCAAATTTTTTTCAAAAAAATTTTCATTTTTTTACTTGTCTAAAGTTTAAGTTAGGAATCCTAAGATTAATAAGGTTATATTTTTACAAATTTTACAACCGAGAGCGTCGTGATAACAAGAACCAACATAAGAAAATTATGAAACGGCATAACAAGCTTAGTTAAAATTTGATGATATATGCTCGATCACATGAAATCCCATTCCCACAAAAGTGAGTTTTGAGCCTTTATTGAGCATACAAATTCACATCTTTAGACTAAATGCTCATTTTTTGTTTCTTGTGTGAAATAGCCGCTTGGTTCTTACAACTCTAGAACTTGCCACGACGATTCATTCCCGGTCCTTACCAACTTAAACCCAAGTAAGTAAATGATGGAGGCATTAGGACTAACCATTTTTCTTTCTACACCATTATTTTTCAATTTTTTTTACCACATACCCAAAATCCCCCTAGTTAACCCCTTTGAGCCTAAACCTTTCATTTCTTTACCGTAAAACCCTTTTTACCCACCAAAAACCCTTTTTATTTTCACCCTTTATTTTAGTAACAAGCTCAGTTTTTCATAAGCTCGTTTTTTTTGTGTGATAAAAAAAAAACAAAAAAATGAATGATGAAGTTAAAAACAAACAAAGCTATGAAAACAAAAGCTTGTTTGGAGAAATACTTCAAAATAAAAAGTCACAAAAAACAAAGTGTTTTACGAAAACCGACGCTTTTTACGCTTTTCGCCCTTTTACTAACCACTAACCCAACCACCCACCTTTAGCCCAAGCCTAACCCTTCACCCAAAAAGTCCTCTTGATATTTACAAAGGTATATAGTTAAAAAGGAGGAGGATTGATTGCTTGGCAAGCTTATGGTAGGAATAAGTTCCATGCCGCTCTCGAGTGATTCACTAAAAAAATACACCTTCGGCCGAGTGTTGAGTGATTTCTCCCGTGAGGTATGTGAACTTGTATATAAATGAAATTTTAAAAAGGCATGCTAAGCCTAAATAAGTAATTTCTCTTATGAAACGTTCTAAATAAATCATAACGAATAAGATTGTAAATAAATAAAAATAAAACCCAAAAAGATCTTGGATTCCCGACACTCTATGACAAGCCAAAAACCTTCTCTTCTACCCTTTCCATTTGGGAGTGTAAGCCTCATATTTAAAGAGTTTTGCTTGAGGACAAGCAAAAGTTCAAGTGTGGGGGTATTTGATGTGTGTAAAATGCAACATATAAATTAAATCAAATAAGGCATAAAACTAACCCTTTTTGAGTACTAATGTTGGAAAAAGAGTGTTTTTGTCTTCCTTTTGTATTTTCAGGATGAAATGAGCTCAAATTCACAAAAGAAGCAAAAAGACAGCTAATTCTAACATAAATACAAGAAAAGGAACAAAAGTGGATTGCCCGAACCCTCAACGGCATCCTCCCAAGCAGAGAAGAGAAAACAGAAGACTGAACACGTCCCGTGCTCAGCCAGCACGGGGCCGTGCCCAAGAAGCAGCAGAAAAGACAAACCTATAGAAGCTTCTATTGCCCACCACGGGGCCGTGTCCAGTGAGCACGGAGGCGTGGCGAAAGTACAGCAGGCGCATTAATTGTAATTGCGAATTACAATTAATGAAGAGACAGAGTGTCAGACGGGCACGGGGGCGTGTCCAGCGGACACGGGGCCGTGCCCAGCCTTCTGTTCAGCCTATAAATAGGAGTGCTTGGTTTCATTTCAACTCATCCCTTGGCACACCACCTCTCTCACACTTCATCCACCACCCACCACCACCATAACACCATCATCCACCACCATCATCCATTGTCCATCGTAGAGTGTGTGAGTCGTCTCGGGATCCAAGATTGATCGTAAGAGTTCTTGACAATCAAGGCCATGTTTGCCTAAGTCTCTTACATCACTTGGTGAAGACAAGTGTTTAGTATAATACTTTTTATTTTTAATCTTTTGCACTTTTTATTTGGTTTTGTATTAATGACTTTAATAACTAGTTGCTTATGTTGAAGGTGATCTTTCCTTATCGTTTGTCCGTGGTGTCTTGGCATTATTTTACTGTCTATATAAAATAAAAGATTTTCACCGTTCATATCTCCACGGTCTATATGGAGGTATGTTGGCTACCTGGTCGGGGGTTAAGGGAACGGTTTGGTAAGGGTCTTGCCCTTGTTCAGCGTTTAGAGGTCCTGCAAGGGACCTGGGTCAATTTTAGTAGGATCTCCTTCAATACCCATAGGTATTGGATGGCGGGGATCCAAACTCTTTGACCCCCTCATAAGTTAACTACTATTAATACTATAACCCGACTATTTAGGACTGTATCCCTGCTGACTCAGACTACTTAGCCGAGGGTAACGTCACCGCCAAAAGCGGGGCCTACCACAATTTGCATTAATAACTTAATTCATTATCTTCCAATAATCCAACCCTTTAGGATTGTATCCTTGCTGACTCAAACTACTGGGTTGAGGGTAACGTCGCCTTCAAAAGAGGGGCCTACTACAATAACTAAGATAATCTCTTAAACAAGTGCAAAAGTGCGAAAATAATCAAAGGTTATACTAATACACGAGTCGGATCCAAGTGATTCATCTTGTCTATCTGTTTTTATTTTATTTTTATTTTTCAGCATTTAGTTAGTTTTTATTTTCTTAGTTTAAAAATCTTTTCTAACTTTTTGATTTGATTAGACGTTGAGGATAAACCGGTACTAAAAGCTCTTGTGTCCTTGGACGACCTCGGTATCTTACCAACACTATACTACGTCCACGATGGGTGCACTTGCCCATATGTGTGTTTAGTGTTAGTGAATATCGTGTTTTATAAATTTAAAACTTGGCTAAAAGTGTAAAAAGGGCTTAAATATACATTAAAAATATATTACACTACACGCACATCAATACCAAATCCCACGAGTATAAAGTCTATAACCACCATGGTGTCAAAACCCTAAAATTGTGAAGTAGATAAATCCTTGAAATTTGAAATCCTAGGAAACCCTAGACTCGAAGAAGTAAACGGATCCGAGCTATGGTCACCCAATCTACCCACGAACGACTAGCTAATAACCTAGCAAACCTAATTCTTCTCTCAAATCACTAGGCAAGGATGCATGATTTACTTAACTGATTTTAATTCTTGATTAACTTGATTTATTTCTATAGTCAAGATTCAAACCGAAAACCCTAAGATTACCAATTCAAACTGAAATCTAAATCTAGGGGATATTTCTATATGCCTAAACTACTGATTTCAACAACCAAGAATCAACCAAACAACTTCAACATGCAATACCAAGATCAATTTCATGGAAAAATCATGTAAATCGCATAAAATAGTCAAAACCGAGTCAAAACAACATCACAACATCTAGTTCATCTCAACCTAAGTAGTTTAGAAGTTTAGCTACTCATAATATTCAAGAACACAACTGAATCAATTCTGAAAACAATGGAAATCATAGTTCAAACCGAAAGAAATACGAAAAACTAATGTTTAACGAACCATCTACGCTCCAACGACGAACCGAAAGCTTCCAAGACCTTTGATCAGCCTCAAAGTGCTCTAAGATCATCCTCAACTTGTCCTTTGCCGTCTAGAATGCGAGTTGTGTAAACCCTAAGATCGTAGGGCTTTTAAACTATTTTTTTTTCTCAAAACCGACCTGCATACGGACCGTATGGCCTTTTGGCTTACGGTCCATAAGCCTAATTAATTATCATCTCCGTGTCACCCTTGCGGACCATATGGCCCGAAGGCTTACGATCAGTAAGGCTTCAATAATCGTTTTAATTCCTTTTGCTTACGGCTCGTATGGGTGTGTTGCTTACGGTCCGTAAGCCTTCCTAAACAATAGATTTTATTCCTTGATCATAACTTTCCGACACACTTTTCCGTGCTCTCTCTGCTTCGTCCGTTTTCCTATTTTCATAGCAGAATCAATAGGTTTTTCACCAATTCCTGCCAATTCACAATTTTCAAATCAGTATCGAAAACTCAGGAAAACCATAAACAAACCACTCAAAATATAGGGAATTTGATACATAAAATGTGTATAATTCTAGGCACATCATCACTTTTATAAAAACATTACATCTAGTTTTACAATTTGTTTAATATAATCAATTACCAAATTAAACATGGAAGTTGTTAAAATTCCACACTAAAAGAACTTCAAAAAAATTCAGAATATATATCTTGGGATATAACATTTTCATAAATTAGTAATTTTCTCATAACTTATTAACCAATATAATATGCTAAAACTCGTAATAAATCCATAACAAGTCCGAAAATTCCCAAAATTTCCATGAAGTACTCATATGTGATAATAATTAGTATCCTAAAATCAAATTCATAAAAAAACATGTCTCTAGGATTAAAAGCCCCAAAATAGAATGTTCAGGAACCCTAATTATGATGAAACTAAATTCGAATTCATAATGCCCTCTATCACGGAAATGGATAGAGGGTTTTGTAGAGGACCAAAAATTAATAAGATTAGGATCAAGAATTACCTAATGTGGTTGAGAATTGAAAGAGAAATCGTGAGATGAAATTCCAAGTGCTAAATTAGTTCTTCACTTGAATTCATGATATTTGATACTTGTTCGCAAGTTTAGAGGGTTGATAAAGGTTGAGTGATTCTCTAGAATTTGTATTGTTGTGAAGTTTATTATTTCAATTAATGAATTTTGACAATGGGTGTTTAGTGTTCTTGGTGTTTAAGTGGAGACTTGATTATGAATTAATGAATCATTTAGAAAGTGTAAATGAGTTCTTTATGGTGACTATCACTTTTCCTTATTTCTTTTTTTTAAACGAGTTTCCTATTTATACACTTTAGCCCCTCCTAAGTTTATAATCTGATTCAAATAAATAAGCTAACTTAGTTAAGAATTCTAATATAAGCTAACTTAACTTAGTTTACTTAGTTCTTTTATAAACCTTAATGGAAACTAATGGAATCTTGTTTATAAATTCAACATTTATTTTATAAAATTAATATTTTTAATCCGGAATTTATTATATGACGTTATAATAATAAAATTCGTTTTTACATTTATTATATTTAAGATCCGGTGTTACAAACAAGTCGGGTCTTCCAAGACCCGTTTTTCGTAGATGTTACATAAAAGACATCTATAAGATTGAGTAAAGGAATGGATGAGACTTGATCATCTGGAATTTTGAATAAGTTTTGCACAATTAACATGGTAGTACGTCACCTAACACGTAGGTTTCAAGTTGATCACATAAGCACATCATGAATTTACTTTGAATATAACCTAATAACAACGAAAGAATTGTAAATTTAATTTGTTCTCGAGCATTATTGTTGTTTAGATTGCGAGTATAGCGTGATCCGGGATTTGGACTTTTGAAATGAAAGAGGTATCAAGTGTAAAACACATTAAAATTGATATAACACAAAAAGATGTTCAATGAAAAATCTTGGAGTGCCTCAGAATGAAACTAAGACTATTCCAAAGTGATCAAAAATTCTATTGAGTTTGGTAAGCATGCTTTGGCCTAATAGGTAAAATACTCTCGTTAAAATTTCAGGTAACGATATTCACGCTTTCGGTTACGACATGTCCTTAGTCAATCGAAAGTTCGAGACTTTGGTGGGATTAAAAATCGAGGAGTGGGGCTAGTTATCAAGATGCGGGTGTAGGTGCAATATGTATGTAGCTTCCGTCTGTATCGAGTCTATATTTTGTCCTGTATGTGTCTTTGTATAGTTTTGTGTGTTTGTTATATTATAACTGGGAGAAACGGGACGTAAACGTAATTTGTATATGTGATCCAGTCGGATGGCATAGGGTCATCCGGACGGATGACCCTCCGACCGGATGGCATTAGTTCTCCCAGTTCTACTTTGTCTATAAATAGAGACCTAGGTGTTACTTTGTAAGAACTTTTGGCAGTTTATCTCTGTAGCGAAGCTCTGTCCAGCTCTCACCGGAACCTTATATTTTCACAATATTTGAATGAGAATGGATGTGTTAATCGTTGATTTCGTTGTTGATTCATCTTTGATACTGCATATAGATTCTGCGCTTATTTAGTGATCGATCCGACCTGAGTTCTTCATTCGAGAACCGACCGTCCACAAGTGGTATCAGAGCACCAGGAGGTCAGATTTGGAGAGGATTACAACGATTTCACGAAGATCTTGACCGATTACAGCGGATTGCAGCAAATCTCGCCGAAGATTTTGCCTGATTCTTCATCTATTCTTCTTTTTCTATATGTGTTCTATATTTCTTCACCTTAAACTGAGAAAAATCCAAAATTGACATAGAATTCATGGTTAAAATGGGCTGAATTTGACATATTGATGTACTGCAAAGTACATATGTTTATAGTGTATTTTTCGGTCAGTTTTCAGTCGTTTAGAGTCTAGTTTAGGTTAGAACTGCGATACTGCTGACGTTAAGCTTTGATTTCAGGTCCCGTAGCTTAAAGTGTTGAAAAACGAGTAAAACCGAGCAGTTTGGAAGAAAATCGGAATTCGTACGCGCGTCGGAAAGGCTGGAAAATCAGAATGGAATAAAAAAATAATAAAATTGGAAGAGGGAGGCGCCGCGTCACGCGACCCCCCCTAGACGTCACGCGACGGGTAGTAACTCCGGGAAAATTAGGGTTTTGATGATGGGATTTCCAAGGAAACTGAATAGAACTCTGATTACGAATCAAGAAACCCTAGGACGAATTTCGGAGGTGATTTTGAGCATTCTGGAGTATTTTGCCTAACGGGAATCATCCGGTCGAAGCTTGGATCGTGAGAGTGAAGATCTTTCGGGTTTTATCTCCCGGTGTTCCTTATTTTCGCGTTTTCAATACTCTACGATGAATTCTTGTTTTAGACTTGTTTTGTTTGTTTTGAACATCATGATTCTTGGCTAAATTTTAGATACTACCTAGATTTGATGATGGTTTAATTTATGTTTGGATCTTTTAACGGTTTTTATTGAATTGGTTATGGATTGACTTTGAAAGTAACGTGTTCTAGATTTTCTGATTTGGTGCGTGTGCGTATTTACTTTTGATTGTGGATTGTTTACTGTTTCACACAGATTTTGGTGGATGTCTTTCACATAATAGATCTGTGTTGATTATTTGCATCCTTGCGGGTTCGGGTGATCTTTGGGTAAATCGGCCGATAGCCTTAGAAACAGTAATTAAAACGTAATTAGAAGTAAATATTCTGCTTAACTTGTCGCTGAGAGGCTCGAGTTAGTTATTAGGTCGCGATGCAGTATATAGCTAAATTAGATTTTGAGAGAAGTCGACGTTAGTTCCCTAATTGCATTTGTGTGTAGTAAACCAAGTTAGAACCTAGAATTGCCTTAGATTGTCGTGCTGAGAGGTAGATAGTCGTATTAGGGCACTTTTAGAGTCGTTAGAGGACTGAGAGGAAATCTAACAGTCGGTAATCATAACAGCCTTGTAGGGTTTCCTAGGTTTCTTCCTGAGAAGGGTCGGGAAGTCTTAGCATTGAAATACCTTAAGGTTTAGTATTTTACGATCCCGGCTCCATACAACAATAAAACCGTTAGAAGTCCATTCATAGTTAAACTGGATTCAAGTCTAGGTAGTCCTTAATCTCATCTGAACTAAAACCCTAGTTTCCGTTCGTGTCTTAGTTTAATCTCAATTTTAATCTCAATTTTAATCACAATTTTAGGATTTTAGTAAAACCCCCCCCCAAAAAACAACATTTGTTTAGTCGTGTCAGTGTGTAGTCTAAGTTTAGTCGTTAACGTAATTCATTAGAGTCCTTGTGGGTTCGACATCCGGACTTACTTTTTTGTGCTAGAGTCGACCAGTACACTTGCCGGTGAGTAGTTTAGTCAGGTTAAAGAGTCTAGATTTTTATTACTTGAGTCTTAATTTAGGGTAATTTAGTTTATTTAGTTGAACTACTTTTTCCACATCAAGTTTTTGGCGCCGCTGCCGGGGATTCTTGGCAATTGCGTTAACTGCTTTGTTTGGATTTCAACTGATATCGTTATGTGCTTCTTGTGTGTTTGTGAGTCGTTGGAGTCCAAGTAGTTTTAGTGTCTTTTTCGTATTTCTTTGAGTCTTTTATTGGAGTTGACTTACTTGTTTTATTCTTGGTTTTGCAGTTCATGCCCCACACGCGTTCGCAGGGACCAGTGAAGCCACCAATTGACAAGTCTTCCTTCTCCACACCAATCCCTCAGGTTCGAAAACCCCTAACTTCATCTTCAGCCCTTTCTGACTCTACACTTCCATCTAAACGACCGAACTACGACTTCACCCCGAAGTCATCACCCCATAATTCCCCACCACCCTCCCGTCACCCTAGCCCACCACCAGTTCACCAAATGGCCGAAAACCAAACTGTCCACCAGCGTTCCACCGCGGGTTTTACCGCAAACTCACCCATCACCCTTCCTGAAATCACCAATGATAAGTCTTGGCAAATTCCTTCATACATCATGACTGCCATTAACAACTCTTGTCAGTTTCACGGTCGTGATGATGAGGACGCGCTAGCACATATCAACCGTCTCACCCGTCTGTGCAGCACCTTCGGCATCGAAGGTATGAATCTTGATGCCCGCTATCTCCAAGTCTTCCCCTTTTCGCTTGCTGGCCGCGCAGCCACCTGGCTTGATTCGCAGCCAGCAGGTACTTACACCACTTGGGCTGGACTTAGAGATGCCTTCCTTGCTAAGTATTTCCCACCTGCGAAGGCCTCCCGCCTTCGAGATCAGATCCATTCCTTCAGAATGGAGCCTGACGAACCTTATCACATAGCATGGGAGAGGTTTCAAACATTGCTCTCGCGTTGTTCCCAACATGGACTGTCGGATTGGGCCTTAGTAGAAAAATTTTATAATAGTCTTACCCCTGAGTGCAAGGCCCGATTCGACACATCCGCAGGAGGCCACCTAATGGGAAAGAAAACTGTGGCTGACTGCAACGACCTCTTTGAGAGCTTCGCTCATGCTGATATAGATCATAGTGCTACCGGCAGGAATTCCAATCCTGTGATTACTTCCTCATCTTCTCGAGGAGTGAATCAAGTCGTTTCAGACTCAAAAGTTAATATATCAGCTTGACTATATCACCAAAGAGTTGCTAGAAATTAAGAAGAAGGTAGATAGATGCGAGGTTTGTAGAGGGGGACATGACACCATATGTCACGACCCCCGACCCCATCTGGCCGGAATCGGTGCCGTGAACAGTCCAGTGGTACCGGTGATTATTTTGAAAAACATTGCAGCGGAATTTCATCAGGACCGTGAGTTAGGAAAAATATCAGAGTTTTAGAAACACCGGATTTTATTTAAAAAGATGGAATAAATTCCATGTTTTACAAAGGTAGCTTTTAATAATATTTCTTAATTTGAAAATAAGCCACTTCTTGAAGTCCTTCAGTGTCGGATCCAATCCTTACTCCAGTCTATTGTAATTACCTGAAACGCGTTTTAAAAAGGTTTTGTCAGCAGGGAAATACTGAGTGAATTATTCATTTTACTGAAAATGACACATTTTATGATTATTCACAGTGTTAAGATCTTTTACGCATGTTTCTGATATCAACCAACTACCCACAGTATTTGTCACTCGACCGAATCTGTGACAGTGGTCATATCACCATTGGCTGCCCCAATGAATGACGTAAATCAATTTAATTAGGTTCGCCCACCTAAAATGATTTAAACTGTAATATTGTGCACAATACCCCACATACTGGCTGTAATTTGGTGATTACATCAACTTAATCACTGGTATTATAATCTCGGAAAATGAATTTGGAGTATTGTAAAATAGTTAATAACTCACAAACGGTGAGAAAAGAATTTATAAAAGGAGAATAACTCACTAATCAGCATGCAGTATTTGAATTAACAAGCTTCATGGTTCAGATTCTTCTGAGAATTAGCATCTACTTTGATTGTAAGTGTATTAAGACTAATAATCCTAATTTAGGAAATGATGCACACAAAACCGGGTTAATGATCAATACAGCAGTTACGATAATTTACGAGATCAAATTCTCCCAATGAATGACCAAGTGCAATACTTCAACTCATTTATCAAAATGACAAACGACAAAGTATAGTACTTCAACTCATTATCGAATTATCGACAACGACAAAGCATAACCCAATGTGGGCGGCACTTAGACATTCTTTGGATATATTGATTGCTCGGAAAATGAATCGTAATAGCGATTGAGTTATTACCCTGATTGCGGCAGAATTTCGAGATTATGTGTGTTAATTGTGATAAACAGAACAGAAATCGGTGCCTGAAGCGAATTTCTTCGTCGAACCAACGCACAGAAGCCAGTCCCAACCTCTACTATTTATAGCTGGAATTTAGTCCCCCTCGCGCCACGCGAGGGGTCCCCTTGTTCCTGTCGCGTGGCGCGACAGGTCGCCTTTCACCATAGGGTTGCCACGCTTAGGAGTAGGCTAGCTGAGTCGACAATTCGGCCAATAGTATTTAGACAACGTTTTTATGAAGATAAACGTCAACTAGGTTTTGCCCCCCTTGAGTTTTAGGGGCTCTGATCCTGATTCTGATTGTTATGAAAATTTTAGGATTTGTGCAGGTTTACTTGGGTGTCTCAACTATGGTTCCTTATTGGGTAAATAAAATAATAGGCATGACTTTTGATGAAAGTTTGTTTATAAAATAGAAATAATAAATAATAAATAATAGTTTTGGGTAACTTATAAAAAGAGAGTAGAATGGCGGGAAAAAGAATGGACCCACTGTGTAACTTTAGGGTTCAACTAGAAGGACTCCTGGTATAAATTTTGGGTATAACTTTTAAAATATATAATGCACTCGTGTTAAGTATAGTACCTCTAAATCAACCTTGTCCCGATGTCCCGAGACCAAATCCCAACAACTTAGTCAGGCAGAGCCCTGAGGCTCAGATCAATCGGAAAGGGTAGCGGTTATCGAGGATTACAATACTTAAAACGAGGCAAGGCTTTTATTATTATCAGTGTAATATAAAAGAGATAAAATTTTGAATTAGAGAAAGGGAGGGGCGTTTGAGAGTAAGAGCAAGAAATTGAGCGACTTCTCAATGTCTACCCTGCTTGCTATTTATACTACTTTCCATGAATGTTAGAGTAAGTTTTTATGAGATTCCTTTTTATTGGAATTGTTACACGTATACTAATTCTTGACACATACACATATTTAATAAATTTTAAATTAATAGTTTTGATTCTTCTTTGCAAACTAGACACGTATCAACAAAATATTATATTATTATTTTTGATTCTTTTGCTATTCACCAAATGGCAGTTTCCCTTCTATACGTGTATATTATGAAATTCAATGTTAGGTATGACTGTTATTATTATTATTAAAATTTTCTTTTTCTTAAAATCCACATATCGATTGATATGTTAATATTATTTTAGTACTTTATTTATTATAATGAATTCAACTGTTTGATTGGTTTGGTACGTATAATTTCTAAAATATAACGTTCTAGAAAATAATAAATATGTCTTTGGAATGAGAATATTTATATCTATATTTTGAACCAAGTTTTATAAAAATAGACTAGGTTCAAATACAATGTATGTTTATAATTTAATTATTATATGGTTCATAGGCCCGTCTAGGTACTTCATATTTCTAATATTCAACTTACCCGTAGGCTACTTGGCTAATAATATAAGTTTTCTTTTATAAACTTTTAATTTATTAGAAAGGTCACCCATATAAATGCCAATTAATTAATATAATATTTCAACCAACTTTATAAAATAGTGTTTAAAACTATTTGGGTTCAATATTTATATTAAAAATAAACTAGTTATTAGTTACTAGTGGTTAATAAATTTAACCATACTTATAATTTACATGATAAAAATAGGAATGTTACATCCTCCCCACCTTGTTTTAAATCTCGTCCTCGAGATTTGGGCTACGATATTTCTTTTAGAGTTATGTTACTTTTTGATCAAAAAGAATAATATTAAGGTAAATGATGCCAAATCAAAATATCAAATTTTGTGACTATGAGTTGTACAATAGATAGGACTCAATGGTTCAACTGAATTAGTTCAAGAAATTGATAACAACCGAATGAGATGGAATGATATAATTTTCAAAGTGACTAGGTTCAAGCCAAAAGATATATGGTTAAGAGATATGAATGTGAAGGATTTTTAGAATTAATAAAATTCCTTGTCAAAAGAAAGCTTACTTTGATTGGTAACTGAGAAAGACTTAGAATTGATAGGTTCAAATGAAATGAAAGCATGAAAAATGATTTGTCAAATATTAAATTATGATATGAGAAAATTAATATGCTGAGATAAGTGAATTGCAAAGATACACCAAAGGACAATAGAGTTAGTGTATCATTGTTTAAAGTTCCAAGTTATTGTGAAATAATGTGATAGTATATTATTAGTGACTATATTTTTCATATTGTGTCATAGAGATGGAAATATAATAAGAACAAGTTGTTTTGGCATGACCAACTATTATATTATATTACTAGAGTAAATGTAATATATATTATTTGTTTCACATTTTTATTATATGTAAATGGTTACTACTTTTTAAATAAATATTATAGTATTTTACTATACTGTGTAAAATAACTTGTATTTATTATGTAATACACATTACAAAGCACTGCAATGAAGTTATTACATTACAAAATATTTTGTAAAAGAATCACTATTTATAACGTTTAAATGAAAGTTGTGAATAAAAGGGGTAAAAGTATTTGTAAAATATTTTATATAACACTGGGTCAATTCTATGTGATTACTTATTTTTATTTTGAAACCATATAGCGTTGTAAAATGTAGTTACAAATGTTGTGGTGACTATTCTTTATGTATTACAATGTTCTTCTAACCCAATGTAGTCGCTGACTACTATATTATTCTTATATGGTTATTTTCTTATTAGAGTGCTATGGTGCATAATTACCACAATATAGGTGATACATAATTATTTATTTTATTCGTCCCTTTAATTCTGGTATTGTTTTATGAAAATATGTTTTCTCTTTACAGTACAAAGTAAAATATATAATTAAGATTTACTAAATAAGTATGATGACTTAATTAACTAGTCATTATCATGGCGGATATTGGTTAGCGCTGCCTTGTTTAAGCATAGGTGGCCAGTCCATGCCTAACTAAGGCTAGGCTATTCAATACATGCCCCTGATAATAACTTTAGTATCTGAAAATAATACTAACATTATCACTATTAATATTATTACTAATAATAAAATTAATATGAATTACCAATAATAAATAACTAAATAAAACTAAAATGAGAGTATACCTCAAACATAATTTTATATGTAAAATATAAATTCTGCACCTCAAAGAATTTTAAATATAGTAATACTATATTATAAATTAGGTAATTACTTATGTAAGTTTCCATATAAAATTTATATTTTAAATTTATATAATGTTTTTCGATCAATGATGATAATAAATATCACGAAAGGCTCGATTGATGCTGTAAGAACTATTTAAGAGATACACGGAAATAGGACATGAAATGGGGTATCCTTATCTTAGCACATAATTGTGTTAAGATTGTTTGTATAGAATAAATCAACAAAGCGGATTCAAAATAAGTAAATAACTAAATAATTAATCCGAGATTAGCGCAAGCTTCAGATTTTGTGAAAACGTCACCACAAGGTGATCGTAATTTAAAGAAAATGATTCAATGAAGTTGAAGACCAACAAGCATGTTATAGTTCAAGAAAATTGAGGTGCTTGTTGGGATTATTTTGAATATGATGGCTTCAATTCATCATATGGGACTTTAAATGGAATATGTATTGCGAGCAAGTTAACTGGGTTTGGATAAAACGAGTTTTAATAAGAAAGTTCGACATTATCACAACAAAACCATGTATATCTTTTAAAAGAAACTCGAGTTTTTCGAGAAACTCATTGCTTCGATATTAGAGAGTCATTGCTTTGTAAAAACGCGGTTTACAATGCAAAGATCAAGTATAGTGAAATGATATTTGAACTTTTGATAAAACAACAATTTGGAATGTTGCCCTCCTATGGTTTTCATAACTCAAATGAACCATATGTGCAACAAACAGTGCATGTGTAACGTGTGGATTTACCAAGAAATGAAATGGATCAATATTTGCTGCTATGAAAGAATTCTTTATGGTATGATGACCATTAAAAGAACACGAAAGTCAACTTATTATAGGCAGAAGTTAGAATTGCAACGAAAGAAATATAAGAACTTCTTATCTGGAATTTCGTGTGATAATTATTTGTTAAATGACATTATCAGAGAATGCCGAATGAAGTGAAATGAAATAGGGAATTTGCAAAACTATATGACTTCTTTTGTAGTGCTAATAATTATGACTCAGGTTAGACTATGTACTGATGTTTGTGAATATTGTACCTCAGTGAGATTTTGATCAGTTGTAAGATCATGTGGCAAAGTGCCGATTTTTGATTTAGGAGTTCTTTTACTGATGGAATTAGTGTAGGTATCATCGTGCCTAATTTATATTTTTCAAAGATCTTGCCTTTGGAAGTTGTGTGTATGATAAACTTTGACGTCTGTGCACGTATAATTTAAGTTTTATGTGTTTTCTTGTGCATTAGCACAACTTTACCGGCTTCTTACTAGCGTTAGTAGTTTATGGTAACGTATTGGAAATTCTTATATTTTTGATGGTGTCCCAACTTAAAGGGGTTTCCATTTATTATTGTTGCTCGAGTTACGAGGTAGATGATCAAACGAAAGAATGTTTGACATCAAAATTAAAGATATATGCGAAAGATTCCTGATAAAGAAATCTATATACATATGCTTGTGCTTTATTCTTAATTGACTTTTGGAATTCCTTATAGATATACATATCTATATTATATATTTCACATGTTGTAATATACATACCTTTCATAGGGTTAAATGTATATAATAGATTCATATTTCCAAAAACCAGTCAGATATTTGGTCATGATACTATTTAGGGAAATCTTGTTACTGGTTTGACATACCATTTATCCCGTCTTATCCGGTTCGCGCCGGAGCGGTAATTTCAGTATATCCGGACAAGCTGGAGAGTCTGCTACTCTATACCCAGTTTTGCCGGAGAAAATTTTCTATTTCCCATAAATAGTATCTTTTCAAGATTTTAAAAGTGTCTCTTTTATTAGGACTTTTATCCAGAATCAAGGAAATTTGTATTTCCATAATATATCTTTATTCGTGACCAAGTAATACTAATAAACAAGAATAAGTAGCAATTAAATGCTATTGCCTGCTAGTCGTTATTCTTATTGAATAACAATTATACTTATATATATACTTATATAAGTAATTTTATCATGAAGCTTATATTAAGACAAAATTCTTAAGTTCGAGTCTAAATATTCAGGGTGCTATCAGATAATATTAAGTTTCTAATTCTCCGTTTAAACTTAGGTATTATTATAACACCTATTTGTGTAAATAAGTGGCTTAGCTTATACTAAGGCATCTTTTCTTATGTTCAAGTCTAAATGTTATCAGATGTGCTACCAATTAAGTTAATAGCAATCTCCTAACTCTTTTATTTAAGCTTAAATATTGTCATCACAACACTTATAGGCTTAAAGTAGTGGCTTAGCTCTGATACCACCTTCTGTCACGACCCCCGACCCCATCTGGCCGGAATCGGTGCCGTGAACAGTCCAGTGGTACCGGTGATTATTTTGAAAAACATTGCAGCGGAATTTCATCAGGACCGTGAGTTAGGAAAAATATCAGAGTTTTAGAAACACCGGATTTTATTTAAAAAGATGGAATAAATTCCATGTTTTACAAAGGTAGCTTTTAATAATATTTCTTAATTTGAAAATAAGCCACTTCTTGAAGTCCTTCAGTGTCGGATCCAATCCTTACTCCAGTCTATTGTAATTACCTTAAACGCGTTTTAAAAAGGTTTTGTCAGCAGGGAAATACTGAGTGAATTATTCATTTTACTGAAAATGACACATTTTATGATTATTCACAGTGTTAAGATCTTTTACGCATGTTTCTGATATCAACCAACTACCCACAGTATTTGTCACACCCCCAAAATCCACCTGCGGATAACACCCGCTTCGGGGGCGTGACTGACCAGGATCCAGCCACCAATTATACCGAATACTTGAGTTGATATCAAAAGTAATACTTACTATCCATAAGCATAGCAAATATTAAGTTCAGAGTTTAAAGTTTTAAGTTCAAAACAGTAACAAGTAGCGGAAGCATAAGTAAGGTAGTTTAAAACAAAGTTCATGATTCAAAATAAGGTAACACCCAACACAAGGGTGAACAGACACTACACGTTCCCAAGCTGCAAGCTCCTTCGTCACTAGTTACCTGCAAAGCATGCAGTAAGGGGGTCAACAATAATGCTGAGTGAGTTCACTAGTTGTCCAGTTTTAATTACCAAAAACTCGTTTCACCGGTTAATTTATCCGTTTATACATGCCCTGGGGAGCTACCCCAAAAGTTAGCGACTAAACTGTTTTTCCAATACCGAACACTAGGTAACCGTTGCGTATCCGCAGGATGCCCCGATGTCAATGTTCTATCATCATTGACGGATTTCTGAGTACATTAGTTCACGACCGTCCCAAACCAGGGCACGGTGTGAGGCTGGTAAACACCTAAATAGCGCTATCAACTAATAACCCGTTCGCCTAACCCGGCGACTAATCGGTATTTGTAGTAGGGACTTGAGTGATAGAGTTTCGTTTAGTGCCGTTAGTTGCAATCCGTATAAACAGTAATTAACCAAAAGGTTTCCCAATACCCGGGAAGGAAAAGTAGTTTTGTTCCCAATAACTAGGGAGGGTATGTAAATGGTATCCCCTTTTACCAGGGGATAGGGTTGTTTTAGTCTCGTGTCCCAAACCACCGGGACGCATGCTTTTAAGTTGTGAACTCACCTTGGGTTGCTCGGTAGGTTAAGGTTACTTGTCAATCACGTTGGTCACCACGTCCTAACATGGTTACCGGTATAGGTCAGGTTCGGTGCACAAGTAATCACGTAAGAACAAATACAAGCACATAACATACATACAAGTAATAGTCATGGGGTTATTGGGCCGGCCCTAACAGTAACACAGTCAAACAGAACACAGCAACACATAGTCCACTTAACAGATAGCCCAAGTTAACACAGAATGGCCCAATAACCAAAATGGACAGCCCACTCGCAACCAGCTGGTCTCGAGTCGCAACCAGGTGGTCTCGGCTTGTCACGCTGTGGTTGCGAGTCGCAACCGTGGTCTCGAGTTGTCACGTTTTGGTTGCGAGTCGCAACCGTTGTAGTCTCGAGTCGTAATCACGTGGTTTCGACTTGTCATGCTTTGGTTGCGAGTCGCAACGGTGTGGTTTCGAGTCGGAATGCTGTCGTTGCGAGTCGTAATCTGTCACTTTCATACACACGTGATGATGCAGAAAAGACAGTCCAATTTGTACATATGAAATCAGACCCATATTAGGAAACAACCAATAATATTGCACTAACACTTTGCCTAATCTGATTATTAGAAATTTTAGATCAAACTTTGCCATTTTTACATCTTCAAACCATATTCAAACAAGTTCATGTAGTGTTCATAGTTTTCTAGGGTTTTATATCCAACAAATCCATATATTCATGAACCAAAAATCACATATTTTTAACAAGATCATGATGCACAAACAAGAAAACATACATTTTATAATCTAGAACATAGTTTTGGTTGGCACAATCATTCCTAAATCACTATACTTTAGCCATCTTTAAACATGTTATATGAGGGTTTTCACATATGACCAAACTTCACAAATCCTCCTAAAAAATCATGCAAAAATACTACTAACCAAGCATTTTTCTAGTTCATATACATATCATTCAAGCAAGAATACAAGGCATTTCTAGTTCATAATATTTCACAAATCTTTTTCACCAAGAAGATAACACTAACCGGTTATGAAAGGAGGAGCCGAAAACAAAGAGAAGAGAATGAGAGAAGATGAAGTGTACGAGTGATGGTCTTGACCGAGTTTCCTTGTCCGAAATCCTTGCTTGAACCGAAAGAGGAAGAAGAGTGGTGTTGTTGTTGAAGGTTACTAGTTGAGAGAGAATAGAAGTGTTGTGGGTTTGTGTGTTGTAACAAATGAGGGAAAGTGAGGAGAAGGTGGGATATATATACATGGGGTGTTTCGGGTTGGGCTTGGGGTTTCGGCCCAAACCGGTTTCGGCTCAACGGCCCACTCGAGACCGAGTGGCCCACTCGCAACCGCCCGGTTGCGAGTCATGGTCTCGGGTCGTGGCTTCGGCTCTCATATATCTATATATAATACATACATACATTACATATCATGCACAAAGGTCACGTTTTCATTTAATAATATTTATGTACACAAAATATTACAAGGTGTTCGTTCGGAAAAACCTCAAGTGTCACATTATCCCCAAGTTTTAAGAACTTTCGTCCCGAAAGTTGAAGCAGCCACTGCCAAGCTAGCGTGTTTCAACGGGGTGTCACATCATCCCCCCGTTAGTTTGGAATTTCGTCCCGAAATTCGGTTGTAGCTTCAGTGCTGGGGTTTTCGTTTGGGAACAACTGGGGATACTTGGACTTCATCTGGTCCTCACGCTCCCAGGTAAACTCTGGGCCGCGCCGTGAGTTCCAACGAACTCGCACAAGGGGTATCTGGCTACGTTTGAGGGTTTTGATTTCTCGATCCGTGATCTCAATCGGTTCCTCAGTAAAGTGTAGCTGTTCATCAATCGTCAGTTCCTTAAAAGGAATCACAAGTGTCTCATCCGACAAACACTTCTTCAGGTTAGATACGTGAAAAACGTTGTGCACTGCACTCAGCTCCGCAGGCAGGTTTAATCTATAAGCTACCTTACCGATTTTCTCGGTAATTTCGAATGGTCCAATATACCGTGGATTCAGCTTGCCCCGTTTACCGAAACGGACCACACCCTTCCAGGGTGAGACTTTAAGTAGAACCCGGTCCCCGACCTGGAATTCTAGTGGTTTCCTACGCTTGTCAGCGTAGCTTTTCTGACGGTCACGAGCTGCCGCCATGCGTTGCCTGATCTGGGAAATCTTTTCAGTTGTATCTACCACTAGTTCTGGGCCTGTGAGCTGACTGTCACCTATTTCCGCCCAGCAAAGAGGTGATCGGCATTTACGACCGTACAATGCCTCAAAAGGTGCCGCCTGAATGCTAGTGTGGTAGCTGTTGTTGTAGGAGAATTCCACCAACGGTAGATGCTTCTCCCAGTTCTTGCCAAAATCGATCACACATGCTCTAAGCATGTCTTCCAGGGTTTGGATGGTGCGTTCAGATTGCCCATCCGTTTGCGGGTGATAAGCGGTGCTCATATCCAAACGTGAGCCAAAGGATTTGTGCATAGCTTGCCACAACTCGGAAGTAAAACGAGCGTCTCGGTCGGAAATAATAGAAGTTGGCACCCCGTGCCTGGAGACTACTTCCTTTAAATAGATTTCTGCTAAGGTAGAAAACTTGTCTGTTTCCTTAATGGCCAGAAAGTGTGCAGACTTAGTCAAACGATCTACTATCACCCAGATAGTATCATTCCCGCGTTGAGATCTAGGTAGCCCTGTAACAAAATCCATGGAAATCTGTTCCCATTTCCACTTCGGGATTTCCGGTTGCTGGAGTAGACCTGCTGGTTTCTGATACTCGATCTTGACTCTTGCGCAGGTCAAACATTTGCCAACGTAAGCTGCTATGTGGGCTTTCATGCCAGGCCACCAGTATGTGGTCCTTAAGTCGTGGTACATCTTATCTGCACCAGGATGTACTGAATAACGGGACTTATGGGCTTCGTTCATCACAAGCTCTCGTAGATCTCCGTAAAGTGGGACCCAAATACGCCCTGCCACATAGTAGGCGCCGTCTTCTTTCTGCTCTAGTTGCTGCCTCGATCCTCGCAGGGACTCAGCTCTGATGTTTTCCGGCTTCAGAGCTTCAACCTGAGCATTTCGAATCTGGGTAGGGAGACTAGACTGGATGGTAAGTTGCAATGCTCGCACGCGCTTTGGTATAGTGTCTTTCCGGCTGAGGGCGTCTGCCACAACATTGGCCTTGCCCGGATGGTACTTGATGGCGCACTCGTAGTCATTCAGAAGTTCAACCCATCGACGTTGTCGCATGTTTAATTCCTTTTGCTTGAAAATATGCTCGAGACTCCTGTGATCGGTGTAAATGGTGCACTTGGTACCGTACAGGTAATGTCTCCATATCTTAAGCGCAAATATCACTGCTCCCAGCTCTAAGTCGTGTGTTGTGTAGTTCCTTTCGTGTGTCTTGAGTTGTCGGGATGCATAGGCAATAACTTTCTCGCGTTGCATCAACACGCAACCGAGCCCATGAATAGATGCATCGCAATAAACTACGAAGTCGTCCGTTCCCTCAGGTAACGAGAGAATAGGAGCACTACAGAGGTTATCCTTAAGCCTCTGAAAAGCAGATTCCTGCGCTTCATTCCACTTGTAGGTGACGCCTTTCTGAGTGAGCGTAGTGAGGGGTTGTGCAATCTTTGAGAATCCCTGAATGAATCTGCGGTAGTAACCTGCCAATCCCAAGAATTGGCGAACTTCAGTCGGAGTCTTAGGGGTAGGCCAATTCTTTATAGAGTCGATCTTAGCTGGGTCGACGTGGATTCCATCCTTGTTAACCACGTGCCCAAGGAAATGGACTTCTCGAAGCCAGAAGTCGCATTTCGAGAACTTGGCATACAGTTGCTCGTTGCGAAGGAGTTCGAGGATAAGTCGTAGGTGCTGTTCATGCTCTTCCTGACTTTTCGAGTAGATCAAGATGTCGTCTATAAACACAATCACGAACTTGTCGAGGTAGGGTTTGCATACCCGGTTCATGAGGTCCATGAACACTGCAGGGGCGTTGGTCATTCCGAAGGGCATAACGAGGAATTCATAATGACCATAACGAGTTCTGAATGCAGTTTTGGAAATATCTTCATTACGGACCCTTAACTGATGGTAGCCTGATCGCAGGTCAATCTTAGAGTAGTAGCTCGATCCTTGCAGCTGATCGAATAGGTCGTCGATTCGAGGGAGAGGGTAACGATTCTTGATGGTAACCTTGTTCAACTCACGGTAGTCAATGCACATTCGGAACGTGCCATCCTTTTTCTTAACAAAGAGTACCGGTGCTCCCCAGGGTGATGAACTAGGACGGATAAATCCTTTATCCAAAAGTTCCTGTAGTTGAGTAGAAAGTTCCTTCAATTCTGCGGGGGCTAGTCGATAGGGTGCACGAGCTATAGGCGCTGCTCCGGGAGCTAGCTCGATTTGGAATTCGACCTGACGATGTGGAGGGAGTCCAGGTAATTCCTCAGGAAATACTTCGGGGTAGTCACGCACTACTGGAAAATCCTCAATCCTCTTTTCCTTTTCCTGCGTGTTGGTGACAAGTGCTAAAATAGCGGTGTGCCCTTTTCGTAAACACTTCTGGGCCTTCAAGAACGAGATAACGCCGGAGATTTCTCCACTTTTGCCACCTTGTACAATGAGGGGTTTGCCAGAACGACGAGGAATACGAACCACTTTCTCTTGACAAAGGATCTCAGCGCGATGCTTGGATAACCAATCCATACCAATAACGACGTCGAAGCTTCCAAGTGTAACAGGGAAAAGATCGATACTAAATGTCTGACCAGACAACTCTAGTTTGCAGCCTTTGACAACATGTGAGGCCTCGATGTTTCTACCATTAGCTAACTCGACGATATGAGGAGAACTTAGTAACGAAAGCGGACGCTTAAGCTTCTTACTAATACGTAGGGATACATAACTAGCATCGGCACCGGAATCAAATAACACAGAAACATAACGATCATCGAGTAGGAACTTACCCGCCACGACATTGGGGTCATTCCTTGCTTCACCAGCTCCAATCACGAAAGCTCTTCCTCTAGCACCATTCCCAGCATTGTTGTTCTGATTGTTGTTCCCAGCTCCCTGATTATTGTTGCGGTTCTGATTCAGTTCAGGGCAATCCTTCTTAAAGTGCCCTGTTGCCCCACATTTAAAACATGCTCGGTCGTTTCCCTGCTGCTGTTGCTGTTGAGGTTGTTGCTGATTCTGTCTAGCCGGGAACTGACTTCTACAATCCTTGGCCTCATGCCCCATTTTGTTACATCGCTGACACTGGCCCTTCACACACTGCCCGCTGTGATGTCGATTGCACTTGTTGCACTTGGGGTGGTTTCCACGATAGCCACCCTGTTGTTGAGCGCCCTTGTTGTTTTCGGTTTTCCTTTGTTGTGCTGGGGCCTGAGTGGGGTTAGCATCCTTGCTTTGACTTCCTTCCCACTTACGCTTGCTGTCACTAGAAGTTCCGACGGTAGCATTGATCCTTTTGGGCAACCTGCCCTCTTCCACGGCCTGATCAGTAAGTTTGTGAGCAAGTCGAACAATCGGCTGAATGGTAGTGTGGTTGGCTGAAGTGACATGGCTTCGAATCTCTGGAGCCAAACCTTTGATATACAGTTCGATCCTTCGGTACATTGGTCGAGACATGTTCGGGCAGAGAGCAGCATAGTCATTGGACAACTTGGTGTAGGTTTCAATCTCTGACCCAACCATCTTGAGCTCATAGTACTCGTTCTCAAGCTTGTGGATGTCATCCCGGTGACAGTATTCATCCTTAATCATATCCTTGAAATCCTCCCATGCCGTAGCATTTGCAGTTTCCAACCCAAACATCTGAATCTGCGCCTTCCACCAAGAAAGCGCGCTTCCTTCAAGCGTAGCAGTAGCAAATTTCACCCAATTTGCAGGGGGACACTCGCAAACAGCAAAGACAGCTTCAATTTTCTCAATCCAATGCAGAAGACCTATGGCACCCTCAGTGCCGTTGAAAGGGAGAGGCTTGCAATCCATGAAAGTTTTGAAAGTACACACTGGTGGTTGCGCAGGTGCATGCTGACCTATAGGGTGAGCTGCAAAAGCCGCAGCCACTGTGTTGAGCAGGTTAGTGAACTGAGCCAGCGTCATGTTAATGTTTCCTCTTCCGCGTCCACTCATTGTCTTCATAACCAGAAAACACAGTATGAGTGTGATGTCGTAGTGTAGCGAGAATGAGATAGAAGAGAGAGGTGTATCTATCTAGTTTAGGCACACTAGTACGTATAGCATAACAGGAAACATAAGGTAAGTAACAAGTGAACACTGGTCCGAGCTATGAGGTCAAATGTGTCGAGCCTTGCACTTGGAGTGTAGTGCCGTTACGAGTCACGGGTTATAGTCTGGTTTTCTCCAAAAAGATTTTTCCCCTTTTTAAAACCAAGTTCACTATAACCAATGGCTCTGATACCAATCTGTCACACCCCCAAAATCCACCTGCGGATAACACCCGCTTCGGGGGCGTGACTGACCAGGATCCAGCCACCAATTATACCGAATACTTGAGTTGATATCAAAAGTAATACTTACTATCCATAAGCATAGCAAATATTAAGTTCAGAGTTTAAAGTTTTAAGTTCAAAACAGTAACAAGTAGCGGAAGCATAAGTAAGGTAGTTTAAAACAAAGTTCATGATTCAAAATAAGGTAACACCCAACACAAGGGTGAACAGACACTACACGTTCCCAAGCTGCAAGCTCCTTCGTCACTAGTTACCTGCAAAGCATGCAGTAAGGGGGTCAACAATAATGCTGAGTGAGTTCACTAGTTGTCCAGTTTTAATTACCAAAAACTCGTTTCACCGGTTAATTTATCCGTTTATACATGCCCTGGGGAGCTACCCCAAAAGTTAGCGACTAAACTGTTTTTCCAATACCGAACACTAGGTAACCGTTGCGTATCCGCAGGATGCCCCGATGTCAATGTTCTATCATCATTGACGGATTTCTGAGTACATTAGTTCACGACCGTCCCAAACCAGGGCACGGTGTGAGGCTGGTAAACACCTAAATAGCGCTATCAACTAATAACCCGTTCGCCTAACCCGGCGACTAATCGGTATTTGTAGTAGGGACTTGAGTGATAGAGTTTCGTTTAGTGCCGTTAGTTGCAATCCGTATAAACAGTAATTAACCAAAAGGTTTCCCAATACCCGGGAAGGAAAAGTAGTTTTGTTCCCAATAACTAGGGAGGGTATGTAAATGGTATCCCCTTTTACCAGGGGATAGGGTTGTTTTAGTCTCGTGTCCCAAACCACCGGGACGCATGCTTTTAAGTTGTGAACTCACCTTGGGTTGCTCGGTAGGTTAAGGTTACTTGTCAATCACGTTGGTCACCACGTCCTAACATGGTTACCGGTATAGGTCAGGTTCGGTGCACAAGTAATCACGTAAGAACAAATACAGGCACATAACATACATACAAGTAATAGTCATGGGGTTATTGGGCCGGCCCTAACAGTAACACAGTCAAACAGAACACAGCAACACATAGTCCACTTAACAGATAGCCCAAGTTAACACAGAATGGCCCAATAACCAAACTTCACAAATCCTCCTAAAAAATCATGCAAAAATACTACTAACCAAGCATTTTTCTAGTTCATATACATATCATTCAAGCAAGAATATAAGGCATTTCTAGTTCATAATATTTCACAAATCTTTTTCACCAAGAAGATAACACTAACCGGTTATGAAAGGAGGAGCCGAAAACAAAGAGAAGAGAATGAGAGAAGATGAAGTGTACGAGTGATGGTCTTGACCGAGTTTCCTTGTCCGAAATCCTTGCTTGAACCGAAAGAGGAAGAAGAGTGGTGTTGTTGTTGAAGGTTACTAGTTGAGAGAGAATAGAAGTGTTGTGGGTTTGTGTGTTGTAACAAATGAGGGAAAGTGAGGAGAAGGTGGGATATATATACATGGGGTGTTTCGGGTTGGGCTTGGGGTTTCGGCCCAAACCGGTTTCGGCTCAACGGCCCACTCGAGACCGAGTGGCCCACTCGCAACCGCCCGGTTGCGAGTCATGGTCTCGGGTCGTGGCTTCGGCTCTCATATATCTATATATAATACATACATACATTACATATCATGCACAAAGGTCACGTTTTCATTTAATAATATTTATGTACACAAAATATTACAAGGTGTTCGTTCGGAAAAACCTCAAGTGTCACAGTATTTGTCACTCGACCGAATCTGTGACAGTGGTCATATCACCATTGGCTGCCCCAATGAATGACGTAAATCAATTTAATTAGGTTCGCCCACCTAAAATGATTTAAACTGTAATATTGTGCACAATACCCCACATACTGGCTGTAATTTGGTGATTACATCAACTTAATCACTGGTATTATAATCTCGGAAAATGAATTTGGAGTATTGTAAAATAGTTAATAACTCACAAACGGTGAGAAAAGAATTTATAAAAGGAGAATAACTCACTAATCAGCATGCAGTATTTGAATTAACAAGCTTCATGGTTCAGATTCTTCTGAGAATTAGCATCTACTTTGATTGTAAGTGTATTAAGACTAATAATCCTAATTTAGGAAATGATGCACACAAAACCGGGTTAATGATCAATACAGCAGTTACGATAATTTACGAGATCAAATTCTCCCAATGAATGACCAAGTGCAATACTTCAACTCATTTATCAAAATGACAAACGACAAAGTATAGTACTTCAACTCATTATCGAATTATCGACAACGACAAAGTACAATGCTTCAACTCATTATCGAATTATCGACAACGACAAAGCATAACCCAATGTGGGCGGCACTTAGACATTCTTTGGATATATTGATTGCTCGGAAAATGAATCGTAATAGCGATTGAGTTATTACCCTGATTGCGGCAGAATTTCGAGATTATGTGTGTGTTAATTGTGATAAACAGAACAGAAATCGGTGCCTGAAGCGAATTTCTTCGTCGAACCAACGCACAGAAGCCAGTCCCAACCTCTACTATTTATAGCTGGAATTTAGTCCCCCTCGCGCCACGCGAGGGGTCCCCTTGTTCCTGTCGCGTGGCGCGACAGGTCGCCTTTCACCATAGGGTTGCCACGCTTAGGAGTAGGCTAGCTGAGTCGACAATTCGGCCAATAGTATTTAGACAACGTTTTCATGAAGATAAACGTCAACTAGGTTTTGCCCCCCTTGAGTTTTAGGGGCTCTGATCCTGATTCTGATTGTTATGAAAATTTTAGGATTTGTGCAGGTTTACTTGGGTGTCTCAACTATGGTTCCTTATTGGGTAAATAAAATAATAGGCATGACTTTTGATGAAAGTTTGTTTATAAAATAGAAATAATAAATAATAAATAATAGTTTTGGGTAACTTATAAAAAGAGAGTAGAATGGCGGGAAAAAGAATGGACCCACTGTGTAACTTTAGGGTTCAACTAGAAGGACTCCTGGTATAAATTTTGGGTATAACTTTTAAAATATATAATGCACTCGTGTTAAGTATAGTACCCCTAAATCAACCTTGTCCCGATGTCCCGAGACCAAATCCCAACAACTTAGTCAGGCAGAGCCCTGAGGCTCAGATCAATCGGAAAGGGTAGCGGTTATCGAGGATTACAATACTTAAAACGAGGCAAGGCTTTTATTATTATCAGTGTAATATAAAAGAGATAAAATTTTGAATTAGAGAAAGGGAGGGGCGTTTGAGAGTAAGAGCAAGAAATTGAGCGACTTCTCAATGTCTACCCTGCTTGCTATTTATACTACTTTCCATGAATGTTAGAGTAAGTTTTTATGAGATTCCTTTTTATTGGAATTGTTACACGTATACTAATTCTTGACACATACACATATTTAATAAATTTTAAATTAATAGTTTTGATTCTTCTTTGCAAACTAGACACGTATCAACAAAATATTATATTATTATTTTTGATTCTTTTGCTATTCACCAAATGGCAGTTTCCCTTCTAAACGTGTATATTATGAAATTCAATGTTAGGTATGACTATTATTATTATTATTAAAATTTTCTTTTTCTTAAAATCCACATATCGATTGATATGTTAATATTATTTTAGTACTTTATTTATTATAATGAATTCAACTGTTTGATTGGTTTGGTACGTATAATTTCTAAAATATAACGTTCTAGAAAATAATAAATATGTCTTTGGAATGAGAATATTTATATCTATATTTTGAACCAAGTTTTATAAAAATAGACTAGGTTCAAATACAATGTATGTTTATAATTTAATTATTATATGGTTCATAGGCCCGTCTAGGTACTTCATATTTCTAATATTCAACTTACCCGTAGGCTACTTGGCTAATAATATAAGTTTTCTTTTATAAACTTTTAATTTATTAGAAAGGTCACCCATATACAGGCCAATTAATTAATATAATATTTCAACCAACTTTATAAAATAGTGTTTAAAACTATTTGGGTTCAATATTTATATTAAAAATAAACTAGTTATTAGTTACTAGTGGTTAATAAATTTAACCATACTTATAATTTACATGATAAAAATAGGAATGTTACACCATAGATTGCCCAACCATCACCCTAGAGCAGGTCGAGTATTTAGCAGGTCAAAATAGGAGTCCAACTAACCCGTTCAACAATAGTAACTCTAATCGGCGTGCTAACAATTATCGCTCCTCAGGTAACCCCCCTGGTTTTCCGTCAGGTCAATATCAAAGTAAGGGGCCAGGTTTTTATTCTAGTGGGGGGTCGGGTCAAACAGGTCAATTTGCTAGTTCAGGTTCAGGGGGGCAGTTCAGAGGTGAGGGGTCAAACCAAGAGGTTCAACCTAAGAGTGAGGGGTCGGGTGGTAGTTTGTCTAGGATAGAGGACCTTCTTTCCCAATTATTAGTTAAGGATCAGGCTACCCAACGTACCTTAGAGGACCACGCTACGCTCCTAAAGAATAATCATTCAAGCTTCTTAGACCTTCAAAGGCAAGTTGGGGATATTGCACGCCAGTTGCAAGAACGACCTCCCGGTCAATTTTCGGGCAACACAAGGCCCAACCCATCTGGCTCTTTGAAGGCAATTTCGACCCGTAGTGGTAGGACCTTAGGAGAGGTAGTGAGACCCGAGAGTGTTGAGATAGAAGATGAGGACCCCGTAGATGAGGAGATTGAAATGGAGGCGCCCGGTAAAGTGCAACCTAGGTTAATCCCAGAAAGTACCGCACACACCGGGGGGCCTTCGAGTGAGAAGAGTGTAGGAAAGAGACTCATTCAAGTTGTTCCATCACCCAATGTTGATGTTTCCCGTGCTCCGTTTCCCTCCCACCTTAAAAATCAAACTTATTCCAAAGAGTACGGGAAATTTCTAGAGATCTTTAAGCAACTTAGGATCAACCTTCCATTCATAGAAGCTCTCCAATCCATGCCCAAATATGCAAAGTTCCTAAAAGACCTTCTAAAACGCAAGGATTGGTTAGGAGAGGTTTCTAACATCCCCCTTAGTGGAGGATGTTCCGCCGTAGTGTTGAACAAGGTCCCGGAAAAATTGACGGATCCGGGCCTTTTTACCATCCCGTGCTTGTTTGGGAGTGATACCGAGTGTAGGGCCCTAGCCGACCTAGGAGCGAGTATAAACCTAATGCCATATTCTTTGTATGAGAGGTTAGGTTTAGGAGAGTTGTCACCTACACGCATGTCTTTGTCTCTAGCCGATAGATCCGTTAAGTATCCACGTGGCATTATTGAAAACCTTTTAGTCAAAGTGGATAAGTTCGTCTTCCCCGTAGACTTTGTCGTTCTTGATATGGAAGCCGACGAAAAGGTTCCCATCATTCTAGGATGCCCATTCTTGTGTACCGCCAAGGCCATCATCGATGTCTTTGACGGGAAAATAACACTTCAAGTCGGTGAGGAGAGGGTCACTTTCGAGATAGCACGCTCCATGGAACACCCTAGTGGTTCCGATGATCTTAGTAGTCCTTGTCATTCGGTCTATTTCATAGAGTCTTTCTTATCTTGTGTTGACCATTGCTTTGACTATATTAGTGGAGCCGACCTAGTTGAGAGTAGGATAGATGAGGTAGTTGAGAAGGTAGAGGAGGCTGTCAATGAGAGTGAAGAGGTAGACGAGAACGAGTGGGTCCCCGAAGTGCTAGAATTGAGTGAAATTAAGAGTGAGAGTGAGAGTACACCTATAGAGAAACCCGCCCCATTAGAACTCAAAGTCCTCCCGTCCCACTTAGAATACGCTTTCTTAGGTGAGGGTTCCGAGTTTCCCGTCATTATTTCGTCTAAGTTAGAGGAGGGAGAGAAGGGTAGGTTATTAGAGGTGTTGAGAGTGAATAAGGAGACCATTGCATGGCGTCTTTCGGATATCAAGGGCATAAGCCCCGTCTATTGTACCCACCGAATACTCATGGAAGACGACTATAAGCCGGTGGTGCAACCTCAACGGCGGCTTAATCCGAACATGCAAGAGGTCGTTAAGAAAGAAGTGCTTAAGTTGTTAGATGCAGGGGTGATTTACCCCATTTCCGATTCACCATGGGTTAGCCCGACCCAAGTCGTCCCAAAGAAGGGTGGGATGACGGTGATCATGAACGAAAAGAACGAGTTAATCCCTTCCCGTACCGTTACCGGTTGGCGTGTATGCATAGACTATCGAAAGTTAAACGACGCCACCCGGAAAGACCACTTCCCCTTACCATTCATTGACCAAATGTTGGAGCGTCCAGCGGGTCAACAATTCTATTGTTTTCTCGATGGATTTTCGGGTTATTTTTAGATCCCCATCGCCCTGGAGGATCAAGATAAAACGACGTTCACATGCCCTTACGGCACTTATGCGTATCGCCGCATGCCTTTCGGGTTATGCAACGCTCCGGCGACTTCCCAAAGATGCATGGTCGCTATATTCCAAGACATGCTTGAGACATCCATGGAGGTTTTCATGGATGACTTCTCGGTTTATGGCACCAATTTTGAACAATGTCTTTTAAATCTTGATAGGATGCTTAAGAGGTGCATAGAGACAAATCTTATGTTGAATTGGGAGAAGTGTCACTTTATGGTGACGGAGGGGATAGTTTTAGGACACAAGGTGTCGAGAGAGGGTATAGAGGTGGATCGGGCCAAGATAGATACCATAAGTAGATTGCCTCCACCTACTAGTGTCAAGTCCGTTAGGAGCTTCCTAGGTCATGCGGGCTTTTATAGGCGTTTTATAAAAGATTTTTCCAAAATCACACGCCCGATGACTAGGCTCTTAGAGAAGGATGTACCTTTCGTATTCGACGAGGAGTGCATCAAGGCGTTCGACTTCTTGAAGGAAAAACTCGTGAGTGCCCCGATACTTGTGTCGCCCAATTGGAGCTTACCTTTCGAGCTCATGTGTGACGCAAGCGATTATGCCGTAGGTGCGGTCCTAGGTCAAAGAGTCGATAAACACTTTCATCCGATCTACTACGCGAGCAAAACTCTAAACGATGCTCAAGAGAACTATACCACGACGGAAAAGGAACTCTTAGCCGTAGTGTTTGCGTTTGATAAGTTTCGCTCATATCTCGTGCTTTCCAAAACCACCGTGTTCACCGACCATTCCGCTTTGCGATTTCTGTTTCAAAAGAAAGACGCAAAGCCGCGTCTTATTAGATGGATTCTTTTGCTCTCCGAGTTCGACATAGAAATTAAGGATAAAAAGGGAGCGGAAAACGTGGCCGCCGACCACTTGTCACGTTTAGAGGATCCAAAGAGAGAAGAGGTGCGTGAGGATTCCATAGGAGACACTTTTCCCCACTAAACCATAGATTTTGTTAGTGCCGAGGCAGAGGGTTTGCCATGCTTCTCGGACTTGGCGAATTATTTAGCGACCGGAGATCTTGTGAGGGGTATGTCCTACCAACAAAAGAAAAAACTTCTTAGGGAGGCTAGGAAGTATATTTGGGACGACCCATACCTCTTTAGGATAGGTGGAGATAGAGTGCTTAGGAGATGCGTTTCAAAGGAGGATGATTTAGACATCCTTAGACATGTGCACAAGGGTTTAACGGGAGGCCATCACGGAGCGAATATGACGGCACAAAAGGTATTTGATAGTGGGTTTTATTGGCCAACGGTAGTTAAGGATGCCGTAGAGTTTGTTAGGACTTGTGACCGTTGCCAACGTACCGGCAACATCTCATCCAAGGATGAAATGCCTCAAAATCCCATCCAAGTCTTCGAAATCTTTGACGTATGGGGCATTGACTTCATGGGACCTTTTCCATCTTCAAGTGGGAATAGGTACATCCTCGTGGCCATTGATTACGTTTCAAAGTGGGTCGAAGCTCAAGCTTTGCACACCAATGATGCCCGAGTGGTGGTGAGATTCCTTAAGAAGCTATTCACGCGTTTCGGAGTCCCTAAAGCTATCATAAGTGACCGTGGCACGCATTTTTGCAATTCCGCCATGGAAAAAGCACTTGCACGCTACGGTGTCACTCACCGTCTTTCTACCGCATACCACCCGCAAACTAGTGGCCAAGTAGAGAATGCTAACCGAGGGGTGAAGAGAATCTTAGAGAAAACGGTAGGAAAAAGTAGAAAGGATTGGTCGGAAAAGCTCGACGACGCTTTGTGGGCATTCCGTACCGCCTATAAAACACCGTTAGGAACAACACCCTTTATGATCGTGTATGGCAAAGCTTGGCATCTTCCGGTAGAGCTAGAGAATAGGGCGTTGTGGGCATTAAAAACCGTAAACCTTGACCTTACCGAAGCCGCAAGAAGGAGGTTCTTCCAAATTCATGAGTTGGAAGCATTGAGGGATGCCGCCTATGAACGATCATGGAGTATCAAGGAGAAAACCAAGGCATTGCATGATAGGCGGTTGCGAGGTTTGAAAGAGTTTAAGGTAGGTGATAAAGTGCTTTTGTTCAATTCACGTTTGAAATTAATAGCAGGGAAATTGAAATCGAGATGGAATGGCCCGTATGTGGTGAAAGAAGTGTTTCCATACAGCACGGTTGAATTATACGATGAAGTCGACAAAGGTGTATGGAAGGTAAATGGTCATAGACTGAAACATTACTTGGGAGGTCCCATTGATACCACCGAAGAGGAAGAAGTTCCTCTAGCGGACCCACCTACCTTCACCGATCAGTGAGCGCGAAAAGCTTCGCGTGTAGAGTATGTACCATTTGTAAATTTCTTATTTTTTCGTATTTTTCGTAGTTTTTCGGTGTTTGTTTTGTGTCGTTGAGAATTTTGCAGGTTTCATCACCGCTACGGAACGGAGAAAGCTTGAGAAAAGAGGTCCCAGGTAAGTGTCTTGGACACTTAGAACAATTTTTGAGGGTTTTGGATGGTTTGGGAAAAGTTAGGAAATTTTTCTAAGGCATGGAACCAATTTTTTCACGAAACCTTCTGTGAAAAACGATGCCTCGCGCGACGCTAAGGACCCTCGCGCCACGCGAGGGTCAAAGGTTCAAAAACTAATTAATTCCTACCTGCCGCGTAACGCGAGGCCTTCCATGACCTCCTACGCATCACGCGACGCCCTGTTGACCCCTTTCAAATTGTTTTAAGTGAACCTGTCGCTGCATTCTTTCTTTTTTCCCCAATTCTAAACCCTAGAACGCGAATTTCACCTAAATCACCATAACTCACTCATTTCTTCACCAAATCTCCCCATTCTTCTTCCTAAATCACCACAATCACATTCCCCACAATCTTAACCATCAATTTCACCCAATTTGCGCTCCATTTTCACGTTTTTGGACAAATTCGTGCACCAAAAGTTCAAGACTTCATTTTTCTTGCTAAATCCGAATCCAAGGTATGCTTTCTGTGATTTCTTGCTAGTAGGTAGCTTTATTGCTTCGTTTTAGTGTCGGGTCAGTCATGTCTTAGTTTTAGGGTTTGTGTGGGGTCAAAAAAAGGTTGGGATTTTTGAGCTTTTTGTCGTGTTAGTGGTATGCGGGTGGTTATGTTTGGGATATTTACATACAAATCGGGTCTGCGGATGGTTAGGGTTGGTTTGCTTGAGGTTGTTTAAGACATGAGGGGTATGTTTGGACAACTAGACAACACGTTTGAGTTTTACTGGTTTGTTTGGGTATAACTATGAATTCTTGCTAAAAAAATAAGTTTTTGAACTGATTTTTGCAAATGAAATTAGTTTTCTAAACAGATTTTGTTGCCACCAAAGTTGTGTCAAGGTTTAAAATGTCCAACTCTCACGTGTTTTCGCCTCAAGTGTGGGGATATTTTGGCACTTACGCTTAATTGAGGACAATTAAAGTGCCGGGAGGAGATAGTGTACATTGAGTCGTAGGTCGTTCGAGTTATTGAGTTTAGTAGTGTCTTTAGAGTAGTAGTTTGAGTCTAGTGTCGGGTTTACTTATATGCATGTACAAGTTCACAACTTTTTGCCCGTACTCAATCTCCATTCGGGTAGAATGATGTGTAACTTAAGCTTTTGTAAACGGTAACCCATGTTTTCGAAATTAGCCGCGAATGAAATGCTATACGGCTATTTCATAAAAAAAATTAAAAACACCAAAAATAGCTTGTGAGTACTAACAATCTGCATTGTTTCTCTTGTCAAATCTTTCTTGTTTTGCAGATCATGTCAGGTGCAGGTTCGTCGTCAAACCCAAGGAAAAGGAGGATCGAGTATCGCGGGAATGACAGGAGAGTGTATGCCCGGATTGAGAGGTTGGTTGATCATCCGGTATTGGATTTTGAAGAGGGTACCGAAGAGAGGGTAAAGCTCAAAAAGTATGTGGTAACTCAGACATTGGAACATCGTGTCATGGATTGGGAATGGTTACAAAGTATGGGAGCAAGTGAGCGGGTGGCAGAATTGTTAGGGTCGAGATTGAGGATGGCTATGGATGCATGTGACGGGCCACAGTATACCGAACTTACAATTGAGTTTCATTGTACCTTCCGTCACAAAGAGGGTACTTTTGCTGAAAAGGATGCGGTATCGTTTTCATTGGGTAGAAATCTTTTGACTACACGCAGCAGAGGTTTGATCAGATTGAGAGCAGGAAACGGGTTGACCACCAGTGGACCATGCAGAGCCACCACCGACAGGACGACATGCTCAGGTACATGATGTCGGGTATGTCACTAGATGCTCCGATTCCTCCACCCTTTGCAGGATTATTACCTCCACCAGTTTATGGAGGCGAGCAGCAGACCCCGTATGTTTATGGTCAGTATCCGGGGTATGACCAGTGGGGGGGTCAGAGTGGTTATGCCTATAGTGGTCAGTTTGGTTGGCAGCAGGCTGGCGGTTCGGGAACCCAGCAGATGGAGGAGGATTCTGAGGAGGAGTGATGTAGTAGACTGCAGCAGCATATATATCCTTTCATGTTTTATTTTATTTATGTTGTTTCAGTAGTTCGATATGGTTGTATTCGTAGGATATATTTTTATTTTCTGTTTGAATTTCGGATGTTGCTACGGTAAACGTTTGTAGTAGTATGCTTGGTATGGTACTTATGTTAGGTTGATGATGTGGAGCCGCTTTCCGTTCGTGTGAGAGAGAGTTTGGTATTATTTGCTGAGCACGTTCGGTATTGGAGGGCCTATGTGGAAACGACTGGCACTTTGACAGTCTCACATATTCAGTTAAGTCGTTTTCCTTTTTGTTGTTGTTGTATTTTTTTTTATTTCGTCGTCTAGTTATTTAGTAGTTAGTTTATTTACTTAGTAGTAGTTAGGTAGTGTCGAGTCTTGTTTTCGTTCTTGCATTAGGGACAATGCAATCTCTAAGTGTGAGGATGGGAATACATGTAATAATCGAGTCTTTATTATAAAAAATACAAAAAATTAAAAAATTGAAAAATCCAAAAAAAAAATTGAAAAATCAGAAAATGTCTTTCGAAATAAAAAGAAGTTTGCAAAATAAAGCGGAAAATGATATAAAAGAAAAAATTTTGCTTGGGTTCGAATAATAATAATATGAGATTTAAATAAATCGAGCTTGCGTCTAGTTAGGGATATGTGGATAGGCCCGGGTTTGGTTTTAAGTCCCTTTGAGTTAATATACCTTAATTATCGGTCCGCTAGTGGGTTTTCGCCTGGGAGATATGGGAAACTAAAACCGCCAATAATAGTATAAGGGGCACCGTTATAAGTTAAAACCGTTAGAGTTTTTGATCATAAAAAAATAGAATAAAAAGTGGGCTAGAAACTAAATGAAAGTAATGCATTCCTATGTAGTTTGTGGTTGGGGATAGCGACTCTACAGCCGAATTACCTCTAGGGTGTGTGAAATCGACCGTGCTAAAAAAAATAAATAAATAAGTACCGAAACCTAAGTAATCTGTGGTTGGGGATAGCGACTCTACAGCCGGATTGCCTCTTGGCTAGGGAAAGCACCGTCTAGTCTCACGAAAGAAAAAAAAAAGCGAGAGAAAAAAAATGGAAAAAGAAGAGAAAAAGCTTGATTGTAAACTCTCTTGGTTTTGATATAAGACGGTTGGGAATTGGTCAAATGATCGTTCTTTTAGTCCTATAAGCTTGAGGCGGGAGTAGGTGGACTGTTGATTCTAGTGTGAGACCCTAGGTGGATTGACCGCACTTAAATTAAAATCACATGATAAGGGTTTAGGATTGGATTCGGGTTTAAAGTGGATAAAGTATATTCGCAATCGCATCTAACGCAAGCCTTGGTTTTAATTAATTATACCTATAATTTTCGACCCAAGTGAATATTTATCTCTGATTCCGTTGCATAATTCTTTTTCGGGGACGAAAAAAGAGTAAGTGTGGGGATGTTTGATGTACTGCAAAGTACATATGTTTATAGTGTATTTTTCGGTCAGTTTTCAGTCGTTTAGAGTCTAGTTTAGGTTAGAACTGCGATACTGCTGACGTTAAGCTTTGATTTCAGGTCCCGTAGCTTAAAGTGTTGAAAAACGAGTAAAACCGAGCAGTTTGGAAGAAAATCGGGATTCGTACGCGCGTCGGAAAGGCTGGAAAATCAGAATGGAATAAAAAATAATAAAATTGGAAGAGGGAGGCGCCGCATCACGCGACCCCCCCTAGACGTCACGCGACGGGTAGTAACTCCGGGAAAATTAGGGTTTTGATGATGGGATTTCCAAGGAAACTGAATAGAACTCTGATTACGAATCAAGAAACCCTAGGACGAATTTCGGAGGTGATTTTGAGCATTCTAGAGTATTTTGCCTAACGGGAATCATCCGGTCGAAGCTTGGATCGTGAGAGTGAAGATCTTTCGGGTTTTATCTCTCGGTGTTCCTTATTTTCGCGTTTTCAATACTCTACGATGAATTCTTGTTTTAGACTTGTTTTGTTTGTTTTGAACACCATGATTCTTGGCTAAATTTTAGATACTACCTAGATTTGATGATGGTTTAATTTATGTTTGGATCTTTTAACAGTTTTTATTGAATTGATTATGGATTGACTTTGAAAGTAACGTGTTCTAGATTTTCTGATTTGGTGCGTGTGCGTATTTACTTTTGATTGTGGATTGTTTACTGTTTCACATAGATTTTGGTGGATGTCTTTCACATAATAGATCTGTGTTGATTATTTGCATCCTTGCGGGTTCGGGTGATCTTTGGGTAAATCGGCCGATAGCCTTAGAAACAGTAATTAAAACGTAATTAGAAGTAAATATTTTGCTTAACTTGTCGCTGAGAGGCTCGAGTTAGTTATTAGGTCGCGATGCAGTATATAGCTAAATTAGATTTTGAGAGAAGTCGACGTTAGTTCCCTAATTGCATTTGTGTCTAGTAAACCAAGTTAGAACCTAGAATTGCCTTAGATTGTCGCGCTGAGAGGTAGATAGTCGTATTAGGGCACTCTTAGAGTCATTAGAGGACTGAGAGGAAATCTAACAGTCGGTAATCATAACAGCCTTGTAGGGTTTCCTAGGTTTCTTCCTGAGAAGGGTCGGGAAGTCTTAGCATTGAAATACCTTAAGGTTTAGTATTTTACGATCCCGGCTCCATACAACAATAAAACCGTTAGAAGTCCATTCATAGTTAAACTGGATTCAAGTCTAGGTAGTCCTTAATCTCATCTGAATTAAAACCCTAGTTTCCGTTCGTGTCTTAGTTTAATCTCAATTTTAATCACAATTTTAGGATTTTAGTAAAAACCCCCCCAAAACACAACATTTGTTTAGTCGTGTCAGTGTGTAGTCTAAGTTTTGTCGTTTACGTAATTCATTAGAGTCTTTGTGGGTTCGACATCCGGACTTACTTTTCTGTGCTAGAGTCGACCGGTACACTTGCCGGTGAGTAGTTTAGCCAGGTTAAAGAGTCTAGATTTTTATTACTTGAGTCTTAATTTAGGGTAATTTAGTTTATTTAGTTGAACTACTTTTTCCACATCACATATCTTGATCGCAATCTGTTATAGATCATTCCTACAAATTTTCATGGCAAAATTCAAACTAAAACACGTCCAAATCGATCAAAAACATGAATTGTGAACCGAACGTTGCTGACGTCACTCGGGCGATCGAATAGTCATCCGACCTGATTGCCTTTGTTATTGTTCTTGTTATCTGCTGACGTCATATTCATCCGATTGTATTGTCATCCGACCGGATCTGTATTGTTGTGTTTGTAAAAGTTCAAGTTCATCAAGCAGACGACCATCTGATCGGATTGCCATCCGACCGGACGGCCATTCGTCACTTGACACATTTGGGACTTAGATCACTTAGGTCATCCGTCCGGACAGTCATTCGGACGACCGACCATCCGTTCAACTATTTGTGTTTGTGTTTTGAAATTTGACCAAGTTTGACTTTTCAAGTACGTTAATCATGGGAGAGGAGTTCATGAATCCGTTTGGTGATATCTTTGCCTACAACACAGGAGACACCTCTTCGAACACGAACCCCAAAACTGCTACTAAGGCGATATCCGATTCCCTTAGTGTCGACAACGCGTATGGCACTTACGACAAACCTCCGAAACTAATGGCGATAGAGGTTTACAATCGCTGGGCAAAGCGGTTTGACGGGTGGTTAAGAGTGTTCGCCTATGATAGTTGGAAATGTATGAAGAATGGTTACACTACTTCGAGGGAAGACAATGAGAACTTATAAGATAATGAGCAGGAAGAGTTTGTAGCTGAACAAAAGGTCGTTGCCTTGTTACATCAGTTGTCAGAGACGATATCATCTCGCTGATCGATTATGACAACTCGAAGGATTTGTGGGGAAAGCTTGAAAAGAAATGTACGAGTGGTGAAGAGATTGTGAAAAATAAGAAATCTTTGTTAAGAAAGGAATTCGATTTGTTTACATGTATGAAAAATGAGAATGTGCGTCAAATGATCAAAAGATTCTGTCATTTAAAGGCAGAATTAGCAAGATTCGGAATCAAGAAAGATGAGGAAGAGATGGTTGACAAGATGTTTGAGGCATTGCCAAATGAGCAGGATTGGCAGTACTTTGGTCTAGTGCTCAAGAACACAAAGCCGTGGGCAGAAATGACACTAAACTAGTTGATTGAATGGCTTGAGGGGCACGAGCTGGAAATCAAGAAGATGAATAAAGTAAGCAACACACAGTATCAACAAAACGTTGATCTGTATTACCGAGGCAGCATGATTTCCAAAGCTAGTTCACCGAAAACTGCTTTCAGTGCCGAGAGCTCAAACACTGCTACACAAGAAAAGCCTAATAGTGGATCTTCATCAGGCAGTCATGGTTATCATGGTACTGGTTCTAGTGTACCTTCATCATCCGCATCAAACAATCAGCAATCATAAAGTGCTTCTAAATCCAACGTCTTCCAGTACAACATAGTTGTCAATCTGAACAATGCACAAAATTTCAATGAAGAAACGACAAAGCAGCAAATGGTGTTTCTCGCATCAATTCTGGAATCGTACGACAGCCTAGTCGCTGGAAAGAGTGGCAACACCAATCTCACCAAAGAAGATTACGATCAAATAGATCCAGAAGAAATGGAGCTTATCGACATTCGTTGGTGTACGGCTAGCGTGATTCGCAGAGCTCAGATATTCATGGAGATTACCGGGCGAAACTCAATTGGAGGTCCTTCTACGAAGTTATGTTTCGACAAGTCGAAGGTGACTTGCTTTAAATGCAAGCAATAGCGCCACTTCAAAAGAGAATGTCAGAATTCTGCTGCTGACGAGACTGCAATCCCGTTTCACGACGATTATTACAGAAAGGCAGTCTATCATCGAAATCATGAAGAGCCACCAAAGATGAAGCAGATTGAAGACAATCTGAAAGAAAAGTCAAGAGCTTTGGCGGTGATCTAAGACGATGAGGGATTTGACTGGAGTGAATTTCTTCCTGAAGAGGATGCTGTCGGTTATGCATTTATGGCACATATTGAACCACCAGCACCACCTTCAACATACAACCGAGAAAGGAGTTGGGCTCAAAAAAAAGAAGAAAAAGATCTACTTAGCTTATAAAGAAGCTAAAAAGGTGAAAAGATGGGATCCATATCGAGAGTGTTACTTGGATCCAAAGGGAACATCTGTATTGATCCAGCAACCATTGATTTAGAAACTCTTATTAAATCAATCCCGCCAGTAGAAGAACAAATCAAGATAAATGCAGCAAACAGAGCGGAGAGAGAAAGACTGAAACAGGAGAGACATGAATGATATCTGAAATGTTTGGAGCCAAAGAAAGTGGACGAAAGGATAATCGACGTTGAAAAGATAACAGCCGAGAACCTGACCAAGATAGCAAATCAAGTCCTAATGGCGAAGTCACTTGAGGTAGATTCCAAGTCTGCTTCTAAGTCTGAGTCGTCAGAAAAGGTCAGTGGTAGTGGTTCAGAAAATGAACCAGGTAAGGCTGAAAGTGCTAAAACTGAAAGTGTTTGCAGAGGTTGCAGGAAAGAGTGCAAAGTCTGCAACACACGCGAATATCTCTCAAGAATGAGAATCCAGGAGCTGACAGATAAAATTGGCATAATAGACAGGGAAGTACTTGGTCGAGATAAACTAATAAAAGGTTCAAATGAAAGAATCAAAGAATTAACTGAAAAATTTGAAAATGATAAAAATGATGTTGAACGATTTCGCAAAGAAAATGAAAAATTGATTCTTGAAAACAGAATTTTTTTTGAAAATTTTGACAAACTGAAAAGAACTGTAAAAGATTCAAATGAACGCAACTCAAAAACTCACAAAGAAAACACACATTTATCAAGAGTTCTTCAAGCGAAAGAAACACTGATAAATCAGCAACTGGATGAGATTGCGAATCTCAAGCTTCAATTCCAGGAAGCTAAAATCGAAAATGAGAGAATCAATCTGAAGCTGAATAGCTATTCGTCTGCCAGCTTTATTCTTCAGCATATAGTTCCCAAACCAATCGGGAAGAACAAAGCCGGTGAAAATGTTTATTCAGATGGAACAGGGGTAGGTTATCACAAAGTTCCACCACCCATGTGCAATAATTTCACAAAGAAACAATCTGGGTTGGTTAACGAATCTGAAACAAGTGAGAAAACTGATGTTAAAAAATTACCAGAAAACATTGATGTCACGTTCAATTCACAAACCGATGAAGACAACATTGAGTCAGAGGTTGTGAAAAATGTTGTTGAGAAAGTACTAAAATCTGACAGTGATTCCACAGTTGAGGATGATGAATGTTTTCTAAACAATTACATCCTAAAACTTATGTCCCAGGAAAACTTAAGTGATGAACCGACTCTTGTGATGTACAAGATGAGTGGTTCTGATAAGTTATACTCGGATACAGAGTTTCCGATCGAAAACGTGAATGTGGATAAACTGAAAAAGGTTTTCAAACTTGTTAAGATCGATTTTTCTGAAGTCGAAGGCTTGACAAGTTCTAAGAGGTTTTTGAACTTTCAACGTGATAAATCTTACTACAAAAAACCAGCTGTGCCACCACGTTTTAATAAAAACAACCAAAACAAAGGGTTGGGTGGGCATTAGGGTGGTAAGAATTACCCGAGAAAGAATTTTCAGAAAACAAAATTTGTTGAAAAGAAAACATTTGTGAAGAGCTCAAGCTCGATTTCCGAATAAGAATCAGAAATTTTCTAAAAAATAAATGAAGAATTCTTTGCTAAAAAGGCCTCACAACCGCAAACTAATGGTAAAAGTCGGGATTGACACCCGAACTTGCTTTAAATGCAACCAAATTGGTCACATTGCACGAAAGTGTACCAATTTGAAACCTAAGTCTGTGGTTGTTGAGAATCCAAAGAAGAAAAATGACGTCAAAGGCAAAGCACCTATGTTTATTAAAAGGAAGATTTCAAAAGATGAAAACGTTAAAACCAAATCCAAAAACATGTCGAACAACCAGTAAAGAAAAATGATCATTTTTAGAAACGGGTTGCTCCTCCACAACAAACATGGATGCCAAAATCACAAATCAAGACATCAAATGATTCAAAACCAAAGGTTTCTGATAGTGCTGCAAAACATACATATTCAACCAAACTGGTTAAGATGGATGTACCTTTGGATTATTATGAGAAACTTAAGAAACAAACTTCTTCGACCCCACCAGGCAAGAAGTATGTTCCAAAGAAGGTTCAACCATCTGGTCAACCTAAAAATGACGAATTCTTTCTATAAAAAGAGGTTGAGGTTGGAACCGAGGAAAGTTTGAAAATGAACGACAAAAACTTCCCACCACTGTACACAACGAAAACTTACACTAACGTCGAGCTACTCGAGTCAAAGGAGGCTTGGGTTGCTTCAACTTCTAACTAATTGCATGTGAAATGTGCAGGAGCTCCCAAGATCTATTTCGAAGTGGATTATGGATAGTGGAGCGTCCCGGCACATGACAGGGCGGAAGACCCTACTGTACGACGTTAGAGGTTTTAATGGTGGTTATGTTGGTTTCACGGGAAACCAAGGTGGTCGAATCATTGGGGAGGGCACATTATCTAACAGTGTCATTACATTTGAACGAGTCAACTACATACCGGAACTGGAGAACAATTTGCTTAGCATTTCTCAGATTCGTGACAGGATATGCACAACACATTTTACTGACAAGGAGTGTCTGATTCTGAAGCCGGGGTTTATTATCCCCGAGGAGTGGATCATTATGCGAGCGCCGAGGGTAAACGACTTGTACGTGCTAGACATGAGCGTTGCTACAACTACTACGGGTCATCCTTAGTGTTTCGTATCGAAAGCTACCGAGAAGGAGTCAGTGATGTGGCATCGAAAAATGGGCCCCATTCACTTACGTAAGATGAACCACCTGGTACATAACGATCTTGTTAATGGTGTTAAATCTGAAGAGTTTCCACCTGGAGGGAGAATGTATTAGATGTGACATCTGTGTCACTTCAGCCATCAACCAAATACCAAACCAATGAAATATTGTATTTCATACTTGGGATTTGTATAAATATGTGTATCGTTTGCACATATTGATTCTTGTTCGATTTCGGGGTCTAAATCACTTTCTGGAAGGTTATACGCAAACTGGTGCTTAAACGCAATCAGTTTAACGCGACGTACATTCCGGAACTGTGACGTAAGCCAAACATACCCTAAATATCCTTTACATAACTTAGAAATAAGTTTTGAAGGATTCGGTATGGCAAAAACATGACTATTTGAATTAAAGAACTATTTACGACAAAACTGCGAAACGAACGTTGGTGACCGCCCGGATAATATTTAAATCCAGAAGATATTCTGTTACGATTGAAATTTTATTTTTAATCAGGTTCATTTTGAAAAAAAAAATTAAATTAAAACGCTTAAGAACGTTCTTTTCAAGTTTTAGCGCGTACCGCGTGTTTCTGCGCAACACAGTGCTTATACTGCAAAACGCGGACAACGCAGCCAGCCTCAGCAACTGAAATTTATTTCAGTAATATTTTGGCGAGTTTATTTTTATAGAAAAATAAAAATAATTTAGAACTCCATGAACCGAGATTTAAACGCTAGAAAAAAAATACTCGGTACCCAGTTAAATACCTGTTTTTAGCTAATTTACCAAACAAAATTTACATTTAACCCCCCCATATGAATTTCGGTCACAAGGACCCACCAAGATCCCCAAAATATTTTGCCAAGATCTCTTAAGATTTGATTTGATATTCCTTGATTTCTTTTGATTTTCTTTAGATTTTACAAGATTTTATCTAGATTTTTTTTTCCTATAATTACACCCCTTATCTTCACAACTTCATTTGATCACTCCATCTTCCACTCTCTCTCCCTCTCCCAACCGTAAACACCACCATCACCTCCATCTCCATTTTTGCAACTTTGTTCTTAAAGATTAAACCCCATTCCAAGCTAGTTTCAAGTTGGTGTGAAAATCCAAAGGAGTTTCCAAGGTGATTTCCAGTGATTTCAAGCTCCATCTCATCAAAAACTCACTTGAATCTTGAAGGTATAAAGTTTATGTTTAAATCATATACTTTGTTCTTGATGGTTGGAAGTTTCTCTTGAATCTTGGAATTTTTCACTAAACTTGAAATCTAAAAGAAATGGGTCTTGAAACAAATAAAAATGGTGGTGATATATATGTATGTATAACCGTACATATATATATATATATATATATATATATATATATATATATATATATATATATATATATATATATATATATATATATATGTGTGTGTGTATGTGTCTTGAAGTTCGATTTCTTGTTAAATACTTGTTTATGTTGTTACATGTTCTTGAATAATAGTTTAAATGCAAGTGATTGTTGATCTATGTATGATATGTTAAATGCTTAAATACATCAGCAAATAAACCTGAATATATCATATATTTGATGCATTTAGATTAACATAAAATGTTGATGTTATGATAGTATGCTTTAGATACTTGTACATGTGAATATATGTTGATTTAAAGCTCAAAAAAAGTGATAAAAAATGGCTATATGACAAAAATGTTTTAGATCAGGTTACAAGCACTAAAAATGACCTTATTTGGTATATTATAAGGGCATGAAACTTTGACGTAGGTTTGGTAGCATTGCATGTTGTACATATAGCTTAAAAAGTGGTAAAATATGCGAAAGTTGCATGATTTATATGCTCTATTTAAGACCTGCACTATTGTGAGTATAACCATTATTTTGTTCAGTAAATAACATGGGTTGTGTCAAAATTTCAAGTCATTTCGATTTGGGATGGTTCGGGTAACGTTTGATGCAAAACTATGCGGTGAAACGGTTAAAAATCGCCTTTTCGGAGGATTTTTATTAAACTGTTTTTGATCAGTAACCAAACTGATATTTTTGATATAAAAACAAGTATTTTAACTTATACTAAGTTTACTTGGTGTTCGGTTAGTCATACGTGACTTCCGACGCTCAAAAATGTTACCGAAACGCTAAAATAAGTGTTTTTCGACATAACCATAATGGGTTATTCATGAGTAAATTTTATGTGTTACAATGTGCTATGTGTTTTATAATATGTGTATGATGACATGATAATACTTGACAAGATTATTTGTTTTACGCTAGAGTACATATATGCGAATATACCAAAATAATCAAAAATAATAACTTTTCGACGAATCTCAAAGTTATGTGAAAATTCTAAGTAATCGGAGAAACTTCGTCATTTTTATGAATTTTGTTTATTAAATCATTCTTGTTTAATTTAGGACAAATAAATAATTTGAGGGATTGTGTTAGCATATAGAAACGCACCCAAAGGTGAGTACATAGACCCCTCTTTTACTGTTTTTCAAACATTTTGGGGTGAAACACATGTGCCTACTTGTTACTTTCATGATTTCATGCTTTTATATCATATACTTGCTATGTTCATTAATACATTGTTTTACATGACATATTCATGCTATGTATGTTCATCATACTTAGTACATTGTTTTACATGACATCTTCATGCTATGTATGTTCATCATACTTAGTGCATTTATTTTACATGACATTTTCACGCTATGTATGTTCATCATACTTAGTGCATTTATTTTACATGACATTTTCATGCTATGTATATTCATCATACTTAGTGCATTTATTTTACATGACATTTTCACGCTATGTATGTTCATCATACTTAGTGCATTGTTTTCACATGCTTACATATTGGGTATGACATTTGGTTTGTTTAAGTGGGATCATATACATTCATTAACTTTGATCACGCCGCTCGTTAGTAGGTAATGGTACCATAGGAATTGACAACTCCCGTTCCTGATATCCTGGGTATGTTTGGATGGAAGGAATGACCGAATTCGATTAAAAACATTTAGACAGATAGACCTTTAATTTGTTTAAAGGTTTATCACCACAGTCGCAAGGCTTGGATGTATGCATTTTCACAATACCGCATAAATGTCCGTATTCAGTATAGCATGCATTTCCACAAAACATAACATTGATTTAAACCACGTTTTACTTCAATACATTGTTTTGTGCATTTTTACCTATGGTTTAGTTAATACATATATCACTTGCCATACATGACATTTTGTTTACACATTACATGACTGACATTTGACATATACATTTCATAAACACTCTGACATAAACATTTTGACATGGTTTTCACAAAGACATTTGACAAATGGTTTAGACATGGGCAATTTACATTGGTGGTTTGTTTGGGTTAGTGATTTGAGTAACGAGACGTGTGTAATGTGATACAAGCATGGTGGATACGCCGCTGGTACTTCGTATATATAAGTTCTTGTATTATATTACATGTCGTAGCGTTATTTAAATCATTCAATTTGGACCTATACATTTTATACAAATAACATATTTTTCACAAGACATTGTTTTACAAAACAGTTTGTTTTATACAAATTCATTTTACTTGGTTATTCATTTAACCTTACATTATTCTTTTAAATATACATATCTATCATCGCTTTTCAAATGATTTATAAAACAAAACATTTTACAAGGATCATGACTAACTTTTTGTTAAACAACTGTTTCTAAACCTATAAGTCATGAATCCTAAATCAATAAAACCTATGTACTCGCCGGCATTTTATGCTGACGTACCTATTTTCACATGTGTTTCAGGAGATGATGCATAGGATTGATCAAGATACACATAGGCGGACTTGGGCCTTAGTGACAATAAAAGATGCAAGACTAGTTAATTATGTTATACTTATTTGTTTGTTAAGACATTGTAACTCTTTTAATCAATAAAACAATATTTCAATTTTCCATGTGTTATGAAACAATGATTCTGTTACAACACTCCCCGACGATTCCGCCACGTTTTGTTGTTTTACCTGGTCGGGGTGTGACAGAAAAGTTGGTATCAGAGCTCATGGTTATAGGGAATTAGGTTATTAGTAATGCTTTGACCTAGACTATAACCTTCCTAGGACCCTAACGCGAGTTTACTTGCGTTTAGTCATAAAACAATACCGTCACTTATCCTTAGGTGACAACCACAACAAGAACATAAATTTGATCCGCTTTGAAAATTAATCATCTGTTCTAGGATGATTGATTACTAGGTTTTGAACCCTTTGTTATAAGGTTTTGAACCCTTCCAGTTTAACTCATATTTGGCTTAGTGCCTTTCGAGTTTTCAAAATCCCGTCAAAGTTTGGGTCTAAATGATGTGAAAACGTGCAAACTGGAAGAGTGAATGCCTGTACTCTGAGTTTTCTGTCTAAGGCTAGAGTGTTCGTACAAATCCGAAGTATCGGACCAGTCACTCTTACCTGGGAACTCTTGGGGCGAGTGTTCACTTATAGGCGAGCATGTCATCAGCGATACATTATTATGACCCGCTTACTTTGATTCTTCACCATCTCATTTGTTTGCCTTAGGTAACAAACAAATGATCGCAATTTCTATGCGTTGTCATTTTGTTTTGGTCACCCGATAACCTTTCACTTGTTTCTTCCTATGTCTTTCATTTTCTTCTAGAATGTCTCTTTATCTCAGCAACGTTCAGATGTCCGAGCAAACAGCAAGAGTTTGCCCAGCTGCAGCAACACCAAATCAAGCTGGCAACAATCCTACACAAGCTCGTTCTTGCTACAACTGTGGCGAGATGGGCCATTTCCGAAGGGATTGCCCAAAGCATGCTAATGCAAATCTGACCCTTGGATGAGCATTTGGCTGAGTAAAAGATGTTGCTGTCTTATGCCTTTGTTTCTTTTGTTTTCTTGTACTGTGAAACAATCTGCCTTGTTCATAAATAAAAGTTGTTATTTGCAATTCTGATGTACAAATGTAGTTACATGTGTGTATGGCATTTTCCTATGATACCTACATCAAGGAACTATGTTCCTTACAAACTACTCTTGTGATTCTCCCTTTCAAGTGATCGCTCATGATTTCCTCAAAATTTTAAGTACTCGTTTCATTCTAGGAGACAAAGTACAAGAAATAAAGCAAAATTATGAGTAATCGTGCTTCTGCACATTTGTGCCTTTGAATCCTTGGTTAGATAACTAAGGGTATTTTCAAATCTCATACTCGTTACGTTCTGATTTTTCAACATGCATAATATAAGTTTTCAAAAACAACCTCCATGATTTCAAAAACAATGTCTATCTTTTCAAAAACGACCTTCATGATTTCAAAATATTATTAATACAGTATAATTACTTATATCAAGTGCATGATTTCAAAAGCATCACTCATGTTTTCAAAAACCTTATACATAATTTCAAAATTCATCCCACATGATTTTTAAACATTTTTATAAATATACCTACCTAATGCACCTACTTTATGATTTCAGAAGTATTATATATAAGGTTTCAAAAACATTGAACACATTTTTTTAGAACCCCATGCATAGTTTTCAAAAATATTTTCTTCATTCATTGACTTAACCTTCAAATTCTGCTTCATATGTCGCCTTGACATATCCAGCATCTCAACTTCATAAGCATTTTTACTTCATGTTTTGACTTAAAGCACATCCAGTGCAAGGTTTCAAAACATATTCAACTTCTAAAATCCATATGGGATCTTTTATCTTTACAATAAGACCCTTGTGGTTAATTATCATTCAAATCAGAGTCCATAATTGGATTCCTTGTGTATCTTAATTCGAACATTTCGGTTCCTTACAATCGAAATCGAATTTTCTCTTTAAGATCTCTCTATCTTCATAGTTAGATTCTTGATAATGTTTAAAGTACCAAATGAAATCCACGGAATGGATTCCTAGTGTGCTTTAAATACTTGTGCGCAATTAACAAAATGATAACAAATATTAAAATCATTATGTGATTATGTGTTTATGCAATTTATGTTCTCTTTTATGCATTTTTGTGTTTTTGAATACTCTGGATATTCGTTATCCAAATCCTCATAGAACCTTCCATATCTTCATATGAGGGATTCGTAGTAGGATATTCAAAAAGGTACTACCTTAAATCCTTATTGGGCTTCTACGTGATAGTCAAGACCCTTGGAGTATATAGTACCATTCCATGATTCAAAAAGAGACCCTTTGAGTGGTCTAGTCAAAGGTTTGATTCAGAATCTGGTTGAGAATGACATGTGATGATATAAGCTGAAAAGACTTCTTGGCGGTCTGGAGATCATTTATTGACTCAATTAAAAAGGACCCCAGTGTGGCCAAATCACAATCATCACAGGCTCGTTCATTGTTTTCCTCCCCTACACACTCTAAGATGCACTACGTGACTATGCAAGGAATTACGTAATTATGGATGCATACATAATTACGAAGTTCAGTGCACGAGGAACCGTGGTAAGACTTATTATGTGTAAGAACTGATAGTGACAACCATAACGAAATGTGAACAATGTAATAGAGGTACGGTGGACGCACCAATAACGCTTTATATACTTGTATATAAGTGACCCTCTCACATTGCAAGCATGATGTTAATTAAAGTTACTAGAAGTTCAGGACTCTAACCAGTGATTGTTCGATCTTTTCAACTTCATGTTTCAAGCTCTCACAAGTTTCCTCTAAATAAATCTCGGGACGAAATTTCCTGAAGTAGGGGAGACTGTGACATCTGTGTCACTTCAGCCGTCAACCAAATACCAAACCAATGAAATATTGTATTTCATACTTGGGATTTGTATAAATATGTGTATCATTTGCACATATTGATTCTTGTTCGATTTCGGGCTCTAAATCACTTTCTGGAAGGTTATACGCAAACTGGTGCTTAAACGCAATCAGTTTAACGCGACGTACATTCCGGAACTATGACGTAAGCCAAACATACCCTAAATATCCTTTACATAACTTAGAAATAAGTTTTGAAGGATTCGGTATGGCAAAACATGACTATTTGAATTAAAGAACTATTTACGACAAAACTGCGAAACGAACGTTGGTGACCGTCCGGATAATATTTAAATCCAGAAGACATCCTGTTACGATTGAAATTTTATTTTTAATCAGGTTCACTTTGAAAAAAAAAATTTAAATTAAAACGCTTAAGAACGTTCTTTTCAAGTTTAAGCGCGTACCGCGTGTTTCTGCGCAACACAGTGCTTATACTGCAAAACACGGACAACGCAGCCAGCCTTAGCAACTGAAATTTATTTCAGTAATATTTTGGCGAGTTTATTTTTATAGAAAAATAAAAATAATTTAGAACTCCATGAACCGAGATTTAAACGCTAGAAAAAAAATACTCGGTACCCAGTTAAATACCTGTTTTTATCTAATTTACCAAACAAAATTTACATTTAACCCCCCATATGAATTTCGGTCACAAGGACCCACCAAGATCCCCAAAATATTTTGCCAAGATCTCTTAAGATTTGATTTGATATTCCTTGATTTCTTTTGATTTTCTTTAGATTTTACAAGATTTTATCTAGATTTTTTTTTCCTATAAGTACACCCCTTATCTTCACAACTTCATTTGATCACTCCATCTTCCACTCTCTCTCCCTCTCCCAACCGTAAACACCACCATCACCTCCATCTCCATTTTTGCAACTTTGTTCTTAAAGATTAAACCCCATTCCAAGCTAGTTTCAAGTTGGTGTGAAAATCCAAAGGAGTTTCCAAGGTGATTTCCAGTGATTTCAAGCTCCATCTCATCAAAAACTCACTTGAATCTTGAAGGTATAAAGTTTATGTTTAAATCATATACTTTGTTCTTGATGGTTGGAAGTTTCTCTTGAATCTTGGAATTTTTCACTAAACTTGAAATCTAAAAGAAATGGGTCTTGAAACAAATAAAAATGGTGGTGATATATATGTATGTATAACCGTACATATATATATATATATATGTGTGTGTGTGTATGTGTCTTGAAGTTCGATTTCTTGTTAAATACTTGTTTATGTTGTTACATGTTCTTGAATAATAGTTTAAATGCAAGTGATTGTTGATCTATGTATGATATGTTAAATGCTTAAATACATCAGCAAATAAACCTGAATATATCATATATTTGATGCATTTAGATTAACATAAAATGTTGATGTTATGATAGTATGCTTTAGATACTTGTACATGTGAATATATGTTGATTTAAAGCTCAAAAAAAGTGATAAAAAATGGCTATATGACAAAAATGTTTTAGATCAGGTTACAAGCACTAAAAATGACCTTATTTGGTATATTATAAGGGCATGAAACTTTGACGTAGGTTTGGTAGCATTGCATGTTGTACATATAGCTTAAAAAGTGGTAAAATATGCGAAAGTTGCATGATTTATATGCTCTATTTAAGACCAGCACTATTGTGAGTATAACCATTATTTTGTTCAGTAAATAACATGGGTTGTGTCAAAATTTCAAGTCATTTCGATTTGGGATGGTTCGGGTAACGTTTGATGCAAAACTATGCGGTGAAACGTTTAAAAATCGCCTTTTCGGAGGATTTTTATTAAACTGTTTTTGATCGGTAACCAAACTGATATTTTTGATATAAAAACAAGTATTTTAACTTATACTAAGTTTACTTGGTGTTCGGTTAGTCATACGTGACTTCCGACGCTCAAAAATGTTACCGAAACGCTAAAATAAGTGTTTTTCGACATAACCATAATGGGTTATTCATGAGTAAATTTTATGTGTTACAATGTGCTATGTGTTTTATAATATGTGTATGATGACATGATAATACTTGACAAGATTATTTGTTTTACGCTAGAGTACATATATGCGAATATACCAAAATAATCAAAAATAATAACTTTTCGACGAATCTCAAAGTTATGTGAAAATTCTAAGTAATCGGAAAAACTTCGTCATTTTTATGAATTTTGTTTATTAAATCATTCTTGTTTAATTTAGGACAAATAAATAATTTGAGGGATTGTGTTAGCATATAGAAACGCACCCAAAGGTGAGTACATAGACCCCTCTTTTACTGTTTTTCAAACATTTTGGGGTGAAACACATGTGCCTACTTGTTACTTTCATGATTTCATGCTTTTATATCATATACTTGCTATGTTCATTAATACATTGTTTTACATGACATATTCATGCTATGTATGTTCATCATACTTAGTACATTGTTTTACATGACATCTTCATGCTATGTATGTTCATCATACTTAGTGCATTTATTTTACATGACATTTTCACGCTATGTATGTTCATCATACTTAGTGCATTTATTTTACATGACATTTTCACGCTATGTATGTTCATCATACTTAGTGCATTTATTTTATATGACATTTTCACGCTATGTATGTTCATCATACTTAGTGCATTGTTTCACATGCTTACATATTGGGTATGACATTTGGTTTGTTTAAGTGGGACCATATACATTCATTAACTTTGATCACGCCGCTCGTTAGTAGGTAATGGTACCATAGGAATTGACAACTCCCGTTCCTGACATCCTGGGTATGTTTGGATGGAAGGAATGACCGAATTCGATTAAAAACATTTAGACAGATAGACCTTTAATTTGTTTAAAGGTTTATCACCACAGTCGCAAGGCTTGGATGTATGCATTTTCACAATACCGCATAAATGTCCGTATTCAGTATAGCATGCATTTCCACAAAACATAACATTGATTTAAACCACGTTTTACTTCAATACATTGTTTTGTGCATTTTTACCTATGGTTTAGTTAATACATATATCACTTGCCATACATAACATTTTGTTTACACATTACATGACTGACATTTGACATATACATTTCATAAACACTCTGACATAAACATTTTGACATGGTTTTCACAAAGACATTTGACAAATGGTTTAGACATGGGCAATTTACATTGGTGGTTTGTTTGGGTAAGTGATTTGAGTAACGAGACGTGTGTAATGTGATACAAGCATGGTGGATATGCCACTGGTACTTCCTATATATAAGTGCTTGTATTATATTACATGTCGTAGCGTTATTTAAATCATTCAATTTGGACCTATACATTTTATACAAATAACATATTTTTCACAAGACATTGTTTTACAAAACAGTTTGTTTTATACAAATTCATTTTACTTGGTTATTCATTTAACCTTACATTATTCTTTTAAATATACATATCTATCATCGCTTTTCAAATGATTTATAAAACAAAACATTTTACAAGGATCATGACTAACTTTTTGTTAAACAACTGTTTCTAAACCTATAAGTCATGAATCCTAAATCAATAAAACCTATGTACTCGCCGGCATTTTATGCTGACGTACCTATTTTCACATGTGTTTCAGGAGATGATGCATAGGATTGATCAAGATACACATAGGCGGACTTAGGCCTTAGTGACAATAAAAGATGCAAGACTAGTTAATTATGTTATACTTATTTGTTTGTTAAGACAATTTAACTCTTTTAATCAATAAAACAATATTTCAATTTTCCATGTGTTATGAAACAATGATTCTGTTACAAGACTCCCAGACGATTCCGCCACGTTTTGTTGTTTTACGTGGTCGGGGTGTGACATTAGATGTCTCAAAGGAAAGCAACACGAGAAATCTCATCCCAGAAAAATGGTGAACTCAATCTCGAAGGCACTTGAAAGATAATGATACGGAGTTCAAAAACAATAAAATGGAAGAATTATGTGACAGAAGAGGTATATTGCAAGAGTTAAGTGCGTTGTACACTCCACAACAAAATGGAGTTGCATAAAGAAAAAATCAGACGCTGATCGAGACGGCACGAACGATGTTGGCTGATTCAAAGTTACCTATCAATTTTTGGGGAGAAGTCGTATCTGCCGCTTGCTATACTCTCAACCGGCTTCTTACTGTGAAGAAGCATAATAAAACGTGTTTCGAGCTCCTCAATAAACGCAAGCCTAACCTGGAATACCTAGAGCCGTTCGGGTCACCCTGCACAGTTCTAGATCCCGATGGAAAGTTTGGGTCAAAGAGTTTGGAAGGAATCTTCGTGGGCTATTCCAGTCCACTTAGAGGGGTCTTCATTCCAAGTCTCGGGAGGATCATTGAAGCTCAGCACGTGGAATGTCAAGGATACTCTATGCCTCCACAAAAAACCGCAGACTCATGGCGATTCGATTATGATTCTTTATAGGATTCATTCAACTTACCAGAAGAGCCAGAGTACTTTGATCAATTAGACCTATTTCGGGAATATGAAGCTTCCCAGAGTAGATTGCCAGCAAAGTCTTCAAAACGTCAACAAACTTCCAATGATCATGAAGCTGGTCCCAATCACAATGGTGAAAGTGATTATTTACGGCAAACTCACACTTCAGAACAAGAGCCTGCTCCAGAAAATCAGACGACAGTGGATTATGAATTAGAGTCTGACTCGGATAGCCCGACCTTTGATCGGGGTGATTCAGAATCTGAGGGGGAGCAAATCAATCTTCAGACCAAACAGTTCATGTTGATGAACAAGTTGCGGACCAGAATGTCACAAATTTGGAAGGCGAGGTGAACATTCCCGGTAAAGTTATGCCGAGGACTCTTTCTTATCACCCCGAGGAGTTGATAATTGGGGAACTACAATTAGGAGTTCCAACAAGGAGTCAAATCGACCATGGCTTAACTTGTTTTTATTCCAAAGTTGCTCCATTACAAACTGATTTCTCACTCAGTTGTTTTATTTCGCAGATTGAACCTCGAACACATAAGGAAGCACTGACGGAAGAATCGTGGGTGAATGCAATGCAAGAGGAGCTAGCTCAATTTGAAAAACTCAGAATTTGGAAGCTTGTCAATCTTCCTAATGGGCACAGAAAGATAAACACCAAGTGGGTGTTCAAATGCAAGAGAGATGATCGAGGAGTAATAGTCAGAAACAAAGCTCGACTCGTTGTTCAGGGCTTTAGTCAGCAAGAAGGGATAGACTTCACTGAAGTTTACGCTTCGGTTGCCAGACTCGAAGCCAGTAGAATATTTCTTGCGTTTGCTTCATGGAAAGGTTTTAAGGTTTACCAGTTAGATTTCAAGTCAGCGTTCCTTTACGGAAAGGTGAAAGAGGAGGTCTATGTCGGTCAGCCACCGGGCTTTACCGACCCGATTCATAAAGACAAGGTCTACCTCTTGGACAAAGCGCTGTATGGATTGCATTAGGCCCCGAGAGCCTGGTACGAGATGCTATCTCAACACCTGCTTTCCAACGGCTTTATCCGAGGAAAGGCGGATGCTACACTCTTCACTAAGGAGGTTGCTGGTCATCTGCTTATCGTTCAGATATATGTTGATGACATTATATTCGGGTCAACGAACGACGAGCTCTGCAAAGAATTCGAACAAGTGATGAAGCAAAAGTTTGAAATGTCGTCAATGGGAGAGATGATGTTCTTCCTAGGGCTACAAGTTGATCAGATGCCAGAGGGAACTTTCATACATCAAACGAAATACGTCCACAATGTTCTGGAGAAATTTGGGATGTCCGAGACTACTCCGATGGCCACCCCGTTAGCAACTAATCACGGTATTAAACCTGATCTCACCGGAGCGAAGGTCGATGAGACGCTATACCGTTAGATGATTGGTTCGCTGATGTACCTGACTGCATCCAGACCCGACATAATGTACCCGACATGCCTTGCAGCCCGCTATCAGTCGAGTCCCAGAGCCTCACACATGTCTATCGTCAAAAGGATTCTACACTACCTAAGAGGAACCCCAAGCCTGGGTTGTGGTATCCCAAAGACGGTGATTTCAAGCTCGAAGGATACTCAGACTCAGACTTCGGATGCTGCAAGCTCAACGCAAAGTCAACAACTGCAGGATGCCAATTCTTTGGACCTCGCTTGGTCACTTGGCAGTGTAAGAAGCAAACAACCATTTCTCTTTCAACGTGTGAAGCAGAGTATGTGTCAGCCAACAGCTGCTGCTCGCAGATTCTGTGGACCCAGCAACAAATGCGAGATTACGGTTTGCAATTTCTTGCTTCTCCTAATTTTGTTGATAACGAGGCTGCAATCAACATAACAAAAAACCTGATACATCACGCTAAAACTAAACACATAGAAATTCGACATCACTTCATCCGTGATTGCTGCGAGAAGAAGTTGATTCGAATAGAAAAGATCCACACCGACGAACAAAAGGCAGATTTACATACTAAACCATTTGATAAGTCACGCTTTCAATACTTATTAAAATTGAATGGCATGAAACTTTTGTCGTCAGGGGGAGCTATAGTTGGCGTTGATGAAACGTCGAGAAGCAGACTGCTTTGGTATATTGAATTTTTAGTTGTTTTGGTATTTAGGGGGAGATAGATAGTATATTTTAGAAAAATACAAAAATACTAAAAAATGCAAAATTACAAAAACAATAGAAAATTTTCAAAATCCAAAAACAATAGAAAACCAAAAAAAGTTTTGTGTAACAAGAGGAAATGATAGTACATCAGCTAGCCTGTCACGGTATGCTAAAGAAATGTAAAGTTTAAAAGCGTTAGACGGTCTCACTGAGGATATGTCGATAGGTTTTTACACATTTAATAGAATTTTCGAGATATAAACCTAAATATTCAATACTTGCTTATTTCGTGGGGAACATCTCTCGGATATATAGGTAATCCCTGAAATCTTGTTTGAAAGATTACCTGTTTCTGACATACTAGGTTTATGTACTTAATGATATCTGGGGTAAAATACCAGGACTTCCGATTTTGCGGAAGCAATAACCTAGTCCTCGTATAATACTCTGCATAGCTTTAATTCTAAAGCCTCCCCTCAACATAAAAATTGATAAACATTGAAAAATGTGAATCAAGTGCTGATGAAGAAAAGATCACTAAGTGGGACACACCTTAAAGACGAGCCATCATCTCTTTGTCTGAACGAAAGTTCTGACCTGAGCTCTCATGGTCTCGCACTACCCTTTTTACAGATATCTTTTAAGTATGTTCACCTGTAAGACTAAATATAGGAATCTGGATACGAGAGTATATTCTGAGGTGGGACACGCGAATAAGTTAAGTACTTAAAACACCTAAACCATATCCTGAATTGGTTAAAGTTTGTGTGAGAATTTAAAAGGATCAATATATCGACAATCTAGGTGAACGGTTTAAAACTTAGTGTGAAATTAAACTCAATGGTACCCGTGACTAGTCGGCAGCTGATATGATCCTCTAACACGACTCACAAAAATATGTTTGTGTATAGTTTACTGTATTTCATTTCAGTTTCATTCCCAAAAAGATTTTCAGAGTGTTTTAGCATAAACTTTCTTAAAATCCAAAAAGATTTTATTTTCTGCTTTAGTTTACGACAAACCATGGTGGAAAGCTGATCTTCGGAATCTCAGAAGTGATGCGAAGCAGAAAGTTTTTGGCTGAACAACTGGGTTGGGAGCTAATCAAAAAGCTTGAGAAATTCAAAGTCAAACAAGTTCATTAACTTGATACTTGTACATTTTTTAGAAAAGGTGTTAAAAGTTTGAACAAAATGTCAGTTGGTTCGTTTCAGGTCAACCAAGGTCATTAACTTGGACTTGGTAGGCAAATTGAGTAACTAGGGTCATTAATTTGGACCTAGGTACTTGAGTGGATATCTAAAACTGACCAAAACTGATAAAATTTGAGAAAATTGAAAAAGTTTAAAATTTTGGAATATTGGTTGGATCGGAGGACCCTCAGATCGGATGACTCTCTGATCGGATGACCATCCGGGTGATGGTCAACACTATATAAGGTGGTCAACATTCAGTCAATGTCATTCGATCGAACCAACCTCCGTCACACTCAACTTTTTTTCTCTTAACTGTTTATTGATTATATCTCACATTCTTGCCATTCCAAACACATAGGATTGTTGGCATACTCATCATTCACTATGGGAAAGGTAAGTTTCTTGATCTTCACCGCTCAATTCCATGTATTTGATGATTATATAGGCCACGGTACTGTACATGGGTTTTCCTTAGATCTAGGGTTATTTTGATGTTGTTTATACAAATTGAACATAGATCTAGGATTATCGGCCATAGATTCATAGGTTTACCATTCCAATTTCATGAAAACACCTAAGAATTTAATCTAGGAAGATCAAAGGTTGTCGGCTGCCGATGTGCTTATTCTCAAATTAAACCCATTCTAGGAAGTTTTGATAGAAATTGAACATAGGGTTTTGATTATCGACCAATTCTTTAAGAGAAAATGTGTTCAATTTTGAAAAATGTTGAAAAATATGATCTTAAATTGTTGATGTTCATATTGTTCTTGACTTTGATCGAAGGGCAATCCGATCGTATGACCATCTGATCGGACGACCATCCAATCCATGACACTTCAATGTTTGAATAATTTCAAAGTGATTGATTAATTGAGTGTTGATGAATTTTCAGCTGTTTTGGAAGTTTGATTATATGGTAATTCGATCGGATGACCATCTGATCGAACGACCATCCGATCCCATACATACTCATATTTGAATGTTCATCGAATGACTATTCGATTGGATGGCCATCCGATCCATTACACACTCACATGTTTGAGTATTCATCAGAAGCTTAACTATTCATCATACTTGATCGAATGATCATTCGATCGGATGACCATGCGATCCAAGTGCACTTTGATGATTGAATTCATTCTTTGTGAGCCTGAAATGTTTCACCCGAATGATCATCCGATCGGATGACCATCCGTTCACTTCAGTACTGTAAGAGTGTAGAGTGTAAAAGTGTTAGAAAAATTTTGAAAAATTTTAAACATTTCACTTTGTACTTTATGTATCGAAATTCGTGCATACTTTAACAATGACATTTTTGCAGGCAAGAGCAACTGACTTTCATCCTAGTCACAATATTTACTACATTCTCGATGAAAATTATCCAATATGGAGTCGCTCAAGGAGAGAATACTATTTTTGAAGGAAAGCAGAATATGTAAGGCGTTGACTGAAAAGCATAAGTGTTCAAGTCACACATCAGAACATTCTGGAGTAGTGTATGATATGACGAGAAAGAAAAGACGATCTATTCGGCTGTTAGGATGAAAGATGACAAGGAAAAAGATATTGATTTGGAAGTTAAGTTTACAGTTGATGATGTGAGGAGGGTATTAGATTTGAAAGATAACGACAATGATCCAATCATTATTCTAGAATGTCTAAGCAAAGGTTTTTGGTTTAGAATGGGATACGCAGGGCACGTTAATGATAAATACATTAAGTCAAGATTCTGCAGGCCTTACAAGTTCATGGTACACTGTGTAGTTCATGCTTTGTCACACAGGAAAGGAGCATAAGATGAGACTTCAGATTATATAATGAATATTATAGCGTGTTTGGTGCTGAACAAACCTTATAACATCTCACAAGTGATTTTTAACCACATGGTTGACAACATTAGAGGAGAGAAATAGCACTTTATAAATATAAATGTTTGGTCGTATAAGCCAAATGGGTCAAATGGTGGTGATAACACCATTTGACAAATATCGATTAACGTTTGGTTGTCAAGTCGTATGTTCACAGGAGTGAACAGGAAGTGGATTATTGCGTCGCCATAAGTAGCGGTTAATAAAGAGTAAGGTATAAAACGGGTCTATAAGTTGACCCGAGACAGGTACGCATAAATAAGGTTATAGTTAAAAATGCGATTTTGGTCAATAATTAGTGAAAGTCCTTCGTCGTAAAATGAGGGACTAAAATTGACCAAAAAGCCTTTAATGGGTAAACCGGGCAAACGACCCTTAGAGGTTATTTAGGAGCTTATATCATGATTATGTAACCCTTTAGATACGTATAGGAGTATAGTCATAAACTTTCATGGGTCAAATGCCTAAGAATGGGTCATTCGCGTAAAATGATTAACCGAATGGTAAAAAAATTACGATAATGGGTTAATGGGTTCATTTTGTTAAATACGCCACAAAAAAATAGTTGTGGTGGAATATAAGTGTTAATCAAATATGGGAATACGAAGTGTGAAATGAAAAGAATGAGTTAGATGCTTGAATGCATAAAAATACTCTAAATGGGTCAAAACGGACTCGTGCGCATAGCTTTTGTACTAGTTGCATAATTTACAAAAAGTTATGAACCCGAGCTAGAGATTTTGAGTTAAATACATTCGTGTATGTACTTTTATTATTTAGAAATAAGTTGGTAGTTCTTAACTTGAACGGGTGAAAATTCCTTATAAATTAATTTCAAGCCGAGGGCTTGAAATCAAATATTTTATGAGTTCAGACATCGGGTTATAACTCCATATGATAGAGAATTAAATTACGATCACGTAGGAAAAAGAATCGTGTAAAACGGACATGTAGATTGAAAGTTATGATACTTTGAAGTTAGAATTTTGGTAAATAAGTATAGCTGGGTAAATGCAGCACCAAAAACAACCATTCTGTCGAATACAGGGTGTCACGCCACGCGACCGCTAACCGGGAACAATGTCTCGCCGCGCGACAAGTGTCGCGACCCGCGACAACATAAGCTCAGTCTCTCGCGGCCCGCGAGAGACACCAGAGGTGGAAAATTTGTTTTCTTTTGTTGTTCAATGCTTGGAACTTGTCTAAATGCATTTTAAGATACCAAAACTAACTTTTATGTTGGTTTTGAACTTAGGTGATCGTGGTGTGCTCCCGGATGAAGATCAAGCGATTATCAAGAACCGAACACATGTCTTTTGAAGCTTCCGCAATGATCTTATTTTGTTCTAGTTAAAAGTGAACATTGTAAACACATAGAATTATATTGAAAAATGTTTTTAATCATGTAAGAATGTTAACTTGGAAAAGTTTTTGAAAGGTCGCATTTCCATATAAAAATGCGTATTTAATATTATAATCGCGTTAAATTGAGACGGGTCTTACAATTTGGTAATCAGAGCTCATGGTTAAAGAGTAAAGTGTGTTCGGTTCAAGACTTGATCGCAAATCCGGTAAGTATATGTATATTAATGGTTTAGTATGATTAAAGTGTTGAGAACAACACACAGGGTTATCGTGTAATAGACGTTACAAATCGATAAAGGATAGATATAGTCAACGAAATTACGGGTATTGACACGTATAGTGGAAAAACCTTGTATTATAATACGGGCGTTCATTAATGTCGAAATTACTAACTTTTATAAATGTTGTAGTAGAAGGACACTCGCATCTGAAGATAGCGGGAGTTTAACAAATTGCGGATCTGACGAAGCAACGGTCCAAAGTATGACAAGCAGAGCATGCTCAACAAGGACCTCAACCGCGTGACAATCACGAACAAGGTTAATGACATGGAAAGTCCGTTAGGGCAAGCATTACCAGGTGCACGCTTTAAATTAATCGCACAAATAGTAATATGCAACAAACATGTAGAGAATGACGGTTGCATATATAGGATAAAACTTGGAAAACCTGAATAGGATATCTATTCAGGATGAAGTTTCCAAGAGTAATTAAGTAGAAATAAGTGTTATTCACAATGATGAATAATAAAGCAATAACAGGATGAGTTCATATGGAAACTTGGACGGGGGTAATTATCCAAGTGAATAATTCTCAATAAAATACTATTGAGAAATGTAGCGATCACATTAACGAATGTGATTATATAATAGTTAGATAAAAAGGAAAAACATTTTATATGTTCAAGAATGAAACGGGTAAAACTAATAATTGTTAAATAGCAATTGAATAAAGTTTTGCCAATTTAAATCAATAATATAGAAAGAATAGAGGCGTCACTTAGATAGGGTGTAATGTGAAAATTATAAAAAGGTCATGTGTACTATGTGTTGATCGCTTACTCTAGCCAAGTAAGTAGTGAACACATGTTACCATAAACTTCTTATGATGGACACATTTACGTTCGATGTAGTAAGGACGGGGTGAATGGGACGAATTAAAGAAGTACCCAAACGGATCAAATAAGTAAAATATTCGATGATAAATATAAACGCAAGCCGGGTAACGGAAGCGTATCATATTAGAATAATGAGTTCGAGCGAAGGGACAAGAATCAAAGTAAATGAAAATACAAACCAACTAAAGAGAATGCTAAGGCGTAAGGGATAAAGTTTGACTGTCATAAGTGATGAAATTCACACAGACAAGTCAAAGGGGTAGAATAGAGAATGAAGTTTGACATTCATAAGTGATGAATTTTCACACAGAACGAGTCAAACGAGTTAGATAAAGAATAACGCTTGGTAATGTAAGGAAAACGCAAACTGGGCAACAGGAGCGTTAAAAACATTAAGATAAAAGAACCCTGGTAACGGGTTGTAAAGAAGTATGAGTATGAACCGGGTAACGGTAAGGATAGGACGAACAACGTGTAAATGACGTAAAAAGTCATAGAGTCAGAAAAACAGTCTAGAAAGAAAACAAATGTAGCCTTAGACTACGATCAAGGTCCATAGAACTCAAGAATGAAAATGAATGATTTCTAAACATAAGAAGGGGTGCATTGATGCCATATACATATATATACATTTTAATAATAACACGAGTAAAAGATGATCTACGGGATCATCATAACCTTTAGGATTATAAGCAGTGTTAAGGTCTACGGGACCAAAATGACCCTCGGGTCACGAATAGAAAGAAATAAACTATAGGAGCCTCACCAAAAAGGGAGTGAAAGCCTAAAGAAATAGCCTACGAGGCTAAGTGAAAGAATCTACGGGTCACTTGGGTAAAGCGTGGGAACTAGTTATGATTCCCCGCGTAAAATAATAATGGAAAAGAATAAATTATTGGTCGTCAGTTCCTTAATATGAGTAATTGACTTAAGTTAAAGAGAAAACGTTAAACTAAAATTCAGTTTTAGTGAGAAACAACGTTTTAACAAGTATGAATGTTATAAGAGAAATAAGAAAAATAGTTAATATTAAAAGATATAAGTTTTAACACCGATAGGTGTAAGACGATATATTCTAAATAAGATTTCTGATAATGAAAAGTTTATATAAACTTAAACATGACGTGATGCGACGCGGTCATGGTCACAAAAAGTGATATAGAATATAATCACATTGTAACATGAGTTACGGGATAGGAGATCATAAACACACAAAAGACCGGTGATAGCAATGTGGTATACCCGAATGACAGGGTCTAAGGTGATGGTGACTAATCAGTCTAGCCGGTAAAACTATTCAAAGTTAAATTAGTGTTATAACTTATACAAAGTGCCTGTTAGTATAGGATTAGCGAGGAGAAAATATGTTGACGGACTCATATGACCGAGTAGTCAAATGACAACTCGGTCAAATAGGCGGCAAAGATAAGAAATACAAGGTAAAAGTTACGGTCCGTAAGGACTTACATATGAAAGAAGTATACGTCAATCCAAATGATAACTTTTGACCGAAAGAATGAATGCCTTGAAAACGAAACTAAGTTCGTTTGGTCTAAACCAATGAACTACGTAAAGAAGGTTTCGGGGACGAAACCTCTTTAAGGGGGGTAGACTTGTAACACCCCAAAATATAAAATTTACATATACATACGTAAATTATAAATTGGTTATAACCAAATGTAACATAACTAGGAATAATTAACCTAGTTAGTAAATTGAATTGGAAAACAATAAGGAAAACATGAAATAGATAACCATTTTACAAAATATGGAACTAGATGGACTAAAAGAGGCAAAAGGGAAAATGTTTTTAATTAAAACAAATAAACACCAAAATACACACATATGTGTGTGTGTTTGGTCGACGTTTAGACAGAGCCAGGAGAAGGGTTCTTTTCAAAACCCTAAACTCACTAAAATCCATCAAAATCTAAGGGAAATCGAGTTGGAAATTAGGGCTTTAACTAAACTCGTGATCAACCAAGCTAGGAGATCACAAGGTATGTTGAATTTTATCATTTGGTGATATCTTGAAATTTGGATAAACATTCATGAACGAAATTCTTGTGTGAATGATGAATATTATAGTTGAATTGATATGAGTATGAGTCTAGGAACAAACCCTAGATGAGAACTTGATGAATTAGTGTCATAAATTAGAGATTAAATGATTACCCATATGTGTGTTAAGTGGATTTTTATGATATTATGATGAACACTTGAAAAGTGATGGTAAATCTGAGAAAAATTGATGATGAGATATAAGTTCTAGATGTGGTTAATGCACACAAGACATAGAGGTTTGATTTTGATGTTAAAACTTGGTTAATAGTTAACCATGAATTGGATAATAGATGCGTATGAATCTCGCCTACAAGGCGCTCGTTAAAATGCCTAAGTGAAATCGTGTTGTCTACTAGTTTGTATGTAGAGCTTCATTTGATGACTTCATGAGTAGTGGGTTTATGACAAATCTTTGATATGTATGAAATTAAACATGATGGTATATGAGAATCACCATAATAGAACTTGAATATATGTTAATTTTAGTTCTAGTTCTCAAATTGACAAAGATGAAGTTGAGAAGATGATAAAATTAGGATTCATATGATGACTTCTTGAAATAGATGATGTTTTTGACATCTCTTAGGATACAATCACTGTGTTATAGGTTTCTAACCATTAACCAAGAGTTTAATAAAGGTTTTAGCCATGGAAAAAGGTTGCATTTGATGATTTAGGTCGAATTTGAAAGGACCCTAAACATGATTTCCGTAGCTTTATATATGGATTTTGACTAATCTTAAAAAAATCATATAAAATCAACCGTTTCTCCGATTTGGGTGTTATGTACCTTTTCGGAAAGCTTATGAAGTAAATTTTTATTGTTTTCAACCATAAGAAACAAATGTGGTTGTTAAATAGGCCAAAAAGGTGAATTAAAACTGTTGTTTAGAACTTGAAAGCTGTTGAAAAATGAAAATATAGTTGCTGAGCTGATTTTATAAAAATCATATAAAATTCGTTAGAAGGTGTACCTTATATGCTTGCGAAGGTATTGGAGTGTTCTACGATCCATCTTTGAACATGTTGATCTAATTCAGATTTTAAACGGGTCAAAATGGTCAATTACAACAGCTAAATAAAAAATCGCTGCACATAAATAATGTTCTTAATAACCAAGAAAAAGGCATAGGATTGTATATACTTGCTTTAGGCATGAAGTATTGATTGTTGGGAACAAATAGCACTTTAGGTGACATGCTTAAAGTGTTTAAAATTACTTACTAACTAGTTGTATAAGTAACTTCACTAACGGATCAAACGGTTAGTGAATGAAAAGAATTATGGTATGAAACTAGTTGTTGAATATATGGCATTCTTTGATTGATAAGTGTGTAAAAAAAGGGGGTCCATAGGGTGATGGCCATTATATAGAATGACCAATCTAACCATCTTATGAATGTTATGATATAGTTGACTCTAAACAAGCTAGGTGGGAGCTTGGAAAGTAACGAGTCAAACGGATCATGGATGCGAAGAATGTTTGCGCGGACGCGAGGTAAGTAAAGCTTACACCAAATTTAAGTGTACGTATTTATTTTACAGGTGATAAATATGACAACAAATTGTATCCGATTATCGGTTCCGATACGAAACAATATGAGTTGGAACGAATAAAAACGATCAAAACCATGGTTAATGGAAAAAGGATCTTGTGGTAAAAAAATCCAAAATGGGTCGGATGTGTGAATGGGTAATTAAAAACCATGATTTTTTTTATAAATATAAATGTTTGGTCATATAAGACAAATGGGTCAAATGGTGGTAATAACACCATTTGACAAATATCGATTAACGTTTGGTTGTCAAGTCATATGTTCACAGGAGTGAACAGGAAGTGGATTATTGCGTCGCCATAAGTAGCGGTTAATAAAGAGTAAGGTATAAAACGGGTCTATAAGTTGACCCGAGACAGGTACGCATAAATAAGGTTATAGTTAAAAATGAGATTTTGGTCAATAATTAGTGAAAGTCCTTCGTCGTAAAATGAGGGACTAAAATTGACCAAAAAGCCTTTAATGGGTAAACCGGGCAAACGACCCTTAGAGGTTGTTTAGGAGCCTATATTATGATTATGTAACCCTTTAGATACGTATAGGAGTATAGTCATAAACTTTCGTGGGTCAAATGCCTAAGAATGGGTGATGTGTGTAAAATGCAACATATAAATCACATCAATTAAGGCATAAAACTAACCCTTTTTAAGTACTAATGTTGGAAAAAGAGTGTTTTTGTCTTCCTTTTGTATTTTCAGGATGAAATGAGCTCAAAATCACAAAAGAAGCAAAAAAGACAACTAATTCTAACATAAATACAAGAAAAGGAACAAAAGTAGACTGCCCGGACCCTCAACGGCACCTCCCAAGGCAAAGAAGAGAAAACAGAGACTGAACACGCCCCGTGTCCAGCGAACACGGGGGCGTGCCCAGGAAGCAGCAGAAAAGACAAACCAGTAGAAGCTTCCATTGCCCACCACGGGGCCGTATCCAGCGGGCACGGGGGCGTGGTGAAAGTACAGCAGGCGCATTAATTTTAATTGCGAATTACAATTAATGAAGAGAGAGAATGTCAGACGGGCACGGGGGCGTGTCCAGCGGACACGGGGCCGTGCCCAGCCTTCTGTTCAGCCTATAAATAGGGGTGCTTGGCTTCATTCCATCTCATCCCTTGGCACACCACCTCTCTCACACTTCATCCACCACCCACCACCACCATAACACCATCATCCACCACCATCATCCATTGTCCATCGTAGAGTGTGTGAGTCGTCTCGGGATCCAAGATTGATAGTAAGAGTTCTTGACAATCAAGGCCATGTTTGCCTAAGTCTCTTACATCACTTGGTGAAGACAAGTGTTTAGTATAATACTTTTTATTTTTAATCTTTTGCACTTTTTATTTGGTTTTGTATTAATGACTTTAATAACTAGTTACTTATGTTGAAGGTGATCTTTCCTTATCGTTTGTCCGTGGTGTCTTGGCGTTAATTTACTGTCTATATAAAATAAAAGATTTTCACCATTCATATCTCCACGGTCTATATGGAGGTATGTTGGCTACCTGGTCGGGGTTAAGGGAACGGTTTGGTAAGGGTCTTGCCCTTGTTCAGCGTTTAGAGGTCCTGCTTGGGACCTGGGTCAAATTTAGTAGGATCTCCTTCAATGCCCATAGGTATTGGATGGCGGGGATCCAAACTCTTTGACCCCCTCATAAGTTAACTACTATTAATACTATAACCTGGCTATTTAGGACTGTATCCCTGCTGACTCAGACTACTTAGCCGAGGGTAACGTCACCGCCAAAAGCGGGGCCTACCACAATTTGCATTAATAACTTAATTCATTATCTTTCAATAATCCGACCTTTTAGGATTGTATCCTTGCTGACTCAAACTACTGGGTTGAGGGTAACGTCGCCTTCAAAAGAGGGGTCTACTACAATAACTAAGATAATCTTTTAAACAAGTGCAAAAGTGCGAAAATAATCAAAGGTTATACTAATACACGTGTCGGATCCAAGTGATTCATCTTGTCTATCTGTTTTTATTTTATTTTATTTTTCAGCATTTAGTTAGTTTTTATTTTTCTTAGTTTAAAACATTTTTCTCATTTTTTGATTTGGTTAGACGTTGAGGATAAACCGGTATTAAAAACTCTTGTGTCCTTGGACGACCTCGGTATCTTACCAACACTATACTACGTCCACGATGGGTGCACTTGCCCATATGTGTGTTTAGTGTTAGTAAATATCGTGTTTTATAAATTTAAAACTTGGTTAAAAGTGTAAAAAGGGGCTTAAATATATATCAAAATTATATACACACCGACACACATCAAGTTTTTGGCGCCGTTGCCGGGGACACAAGGATTTTAAGAAAGCTTAAAATCGACGGCCTAATCAGTTTTTCAAAACCTTTTTAAAACGCGCGCACATTTTTCTGCATTTTAGTTTAGTTTGCATTTACAGTAGCCTGAACACGGGGCCGTGCTCACTGAACACGCCCCCGTGCTGCATATTTTTAGAGTAGATACCCAGATACAGAGTCTGAACACGGGGCCGTGCTCGCTGAACACGCCCCCGTGCTCAACGTGACCAGTAACTTTAATTAAAACGCCCAGATACAGACCCTGAACACGGGGCCGTGTTCGCTCAACACGGGGCCGTGTCCAACTTCTGTTTCCATCTTATTTTTGTTTTCTGGTCCCGAGACTCAGTTGTGGTCTGTTGAGTGATTCTTATGGATCAATACTCAAGAGATTACAACTACACCTATGATGAGGATGATTATAGGGGTAATTATTGCACTAATTGTCGTAACGCACGCTCGGTTCAATATAATACTTCATATCAACCATCCAATTCATACAACTACTATGAGGAGCCCAGGTACGAGCCATCAACTTCATACACATCCTATGAAGACCAAAGGTATGAACCTCCTCCCTCATACTCATATTTTGATGAACCAAGGTATGAGCCTTCATACTCATACTTTGAAGACTCAAGATATGAGCCACCACCTTCATACTCTTATTATGAGGAACCATGGCGTGAACAACCCACCTCATATGAGTACTATGAAGAACAAAGTTTCGACCCTTATCCATCATATACTTATAATGAAGAACAATGGTGTGAACCATCTACTTCATATGAGAATTATGAGGAGCCAAGGATCGAACAACCGGATTCAAGCTTTGAGGATCCAAATTCTTTTTCTCTCACTGAAGTGACCAATAGGATATTAGAACACATTAAAACTATCGAACGTTACATGAAAGAATCTCGCGCAAGGGAAGAGGAATCCCGCGCAAGAGAAGAATTAAAAAATGATAATAACGTAGAGATAGTTGAAAATGTAAAAATGGAAGAACAAGAAAGTGAAAAACTGACACATGAGTTAAACAACGAAAGAGGTGAGGTCGATAACGCTAAAATTCAAGAAGAGTCTAATTTTAAAGAAATTAATCTCTTGTCACCTACTTTCGAAAATCATTGTTTAGTAACCCCTCATGCTAAGTTTTTAAAAGAGTTAAACACTAGTGCTAAAATCAAAGAAATAGTGAGTGTTAAGTTAACTAATGATCAAACCTCGCTAATAAAAGAAGATCCTTTTGAAATTAACATTACACCGGTTCCATGTTTCTTTCAAAATTCCTTTATTAGTAATATCACCATTGATAAAGATCTTTGTGTTAACATAATGCCTAACTACATTTTCGAAAAATTAAGTGTTAGTGATTTTACTCCACTTCAAATTCCCATTTTTCTATCCGATCGAAAAGTAATGAAATCAATCGGTGTAGCTGAAGATGTTTTGGTTCAAACAAATCAAATGGTAATCCCAACCGACTTCGTCATCCTTGATGACGCCCCGCTAGTCTTGGGAAAACCTTTTGTACAAACTCATAAAGCTTTGAAAAACCGGAAATTCAACAATCTACCTCTTCAATTAGGGGCATTCAAAAGGAACATAGATCTTGAGCGTTCAATGAAATATCTTTTTGGCAATAATGACCCCCTAATTGAAGATGAAGCTAAACCACCCGATACGAACAACGAAGAAGACCACTTTGTCGAAGAAGAGATAGCCATAGAACAAACCTTTAAGGTTCTTAATCTAGATGAGCCACAAAATAAGGTGTCTTCTAAAGACCCACCCATTGAGCTCAAGGAACTTCCTAAAGGTTTGGAATATGCTTTTCTAGGCAAAGATGGTAGTTTACCTGTAATCATTTCGTCTAAATTAAGTAACATAGAAAAAGAAAAATTAATTAGCCTGCTTAAAAAACACAAAAATGCGATCGCTTGGAAGCTTGTAGATATTAAAGGAATAAGCCCTTCCATGTGCACGCACAAAATTTTAATGAATGATGACTACAAAACGGTAATTCAACCACAACGAAGAGTGAACCCCAATGTTCAAGAAGTGGTTAAAAATGAAGTCATCAAACTACTTGACGCCGGACTAATCTACCCTATCTCCGATAGTCCGTGGGTAAGTCTCGTTCAAGTAGTCCCAAAGAAAGGAGGTATGACGGTAATAACTAACGAGAAAAATGAATTAATACCAACAAGAACCGTCACAGGGTGGAGAGTTTGTATAGATTATAGGCGATTAAATGAAGCAACAAGGAAAGACCACTTTCCTTTACCCTTCATTGATCAAATGTTAGAAAGACTATCCGGTCATAAATTTTATTGTTTCTTAGATGGTTTTTCAGGTTACTTTCAAATACCGATAGCACCAGAAGACCAAGAGAAAACAACTTTCACATGTCCCTACGGAACTTTCGCATATCGACGCATGCCGTTCGGTCTATGTAATGCGCCTGCAACATTCCAACGTTGTATGGTCGCCATTTTCCATGATATGATCGAAAAGACAATGGAAGTCTTCATGGATGACTTTTCCATCTTTGGAGACTCATATGACCAATGCCTCGATAATCTTGAACGAATGCTATCCCGATGTGAGGAAACTAACCTCGCCCTTAACTGGGAAAAATGCCATTTCATGGTAACAGAGGGAATAGTACTCGGTCACAAAATCTCAAGCGAAGGAATGGAAGTTGATCGAGCAAAAATAGAGACTATTTCTCGATTACCTCCTCCATCCTCCGTATGAGCAATCAGGAGTTTCCTAGGACATGCCGGATTTTATAGAAGGTTTATCAAAGACTTTTCGAAAATCTCAAGGCCTCTAACAAAATTACTTGAAAAAGATGCACCCTTCATCTTTGACAAGGAATGCAATCAAGCATTTCTAACCCTCAAGGAAATGCTAGTCAATGCACCTATCATGATAGCGCCAGATTGGAAACTTCCTTTCGAAATCATGTGTGATGCAAGTGACTTTGCTGTTGGAGCAGTCTTGGGACAAAGAAAAGAAAAGCATTTCCACCCAATTTATTATGCTAGTAAAACTCTTAATGATGCACAAGAAAATTATACAACTACAGAAAAAGAATTACTAGCAGTGGTATTTGCTTTTGATAAATTTCGTTCTTATCTTGTTCTTTCTAAAACAGTAGTCTATACAGACCATGCAGCCATCAGGTACCTCTTCAAGAAGCAAGACGCAAAACCCCGTTTGATCAGATGGATTCTACTCCTCCAAGAATTCGACATCGAAATCAAGGACAAAAGAGGAGCAGAAAACACCGCTGCAGATCATCTCTCACGCTTAGAAGACCCAGCTTTGGAGACAACCAGAGACGAGCAAATCAACGAGAAATTTCCCATGGAATCCTTGGAAATGATGGAGAGTAGACAAGAGCCATGGTATGCCGACTACGCTAATTTCCTAGCTAGCGGTATAGTCACCAAAGGATGGCCACATCATCAAAGAAAGAAATTCTTTGCTGATGTAAAGCATTACTTTTGGGAAGACCCCTATCTTTTCAAAATGTGTGCCGACCAACTCATCCGAAGGTGTGTCCATGGTAATGAAGCACGAAGAATTCTCCGTCATTGTCATGAAGGTCCATACGGAGGACATCATGGTGCCGCAAGTACCGCACGGAAGGTATTTGATTCTGGATTTTACTGGCCAACCATTTACAAGGTTGCACAAAACCTTGTAAAGACATGTGATGCCTGCCAGAGATCAGGTAATATTTCTTCCAAAAACGAAATGCCTCAAAATGGCATTCTCGTCTGTGAAATCTTTGAAGTGTGGGGACTCGATTTCATGGGACCTTTCCCACCTTCAAAGGGAAACAAATATATACTTGTGGCAGTCGATTACTTGTCTAAATGGGCGGAGGCCGAGGCTCTTCCAACAAATGATGGAAGAGTAGTGGTAAAATTCTTGAAAAAACTGTTTTCTCGCTTTGGGACACCAAAGGCTTTAATAAGTGATAGAGGTACCCATTTTTGCAATCATCAACTCGAAAAAATATTAACAAGGTATGGGGTCTATCACCGGGTCTCAACAGCGTATCACCCTCAAACAAATGGGCAAGCCGAAGTGACTAATCGAGGTTTAAAACGAATACTTGAAAAAACCGTAGGAATAAATAAAAAAGAATGGGCCGACAAGTTAGATGACGCTTTATGGGCTTTTCGAACTGCTTATAAAACCACTATAGGCACAACCCCATATAAACTCGTCTATGGAAAAAGTTGTCACTTGCCAGTAGAAATAGCTCACAAAGCCTACTGGGCAATAAAAAACGTGAACTTAGATTTAGAAAATGCTGGTAAAAATCGATTTTGTCAAATAAATGAATTAGACGAGCTAAGGAATTATGCATATTCTAACTCCAAAATTTATAAAGAAAGAATGAAAATTTACACGATAAATATATTAAATCTAATGAATTTCGGGTAGGAGATCAAGTTCTATTGTTTAATTCACGACTTCGATTATTTCCTGGTAAGCTAAAATCTAGGTGGTCAGGACCTTTTTCCGTCACCCATGTTTTTCCACACGGTGCAGTAGAAATTAAAACTCGAAATGGGATACCATTTAAAGTCAATGGCCAACGGCTAAAACTCTACCGAGGATCCATTGAGGATGAGGAAGAGGAGATCTCCCTTCAAACGGTTAACGAATAAACTCATACCCGACATGTTACAGGTAAGTGTACGTTTCAAAACCGGTAAGTCTTCTAGCCATTTTCGAAAATAACGGGCATGCACACGAGCACATCATAAAAAAAAATTTCAAAAACTTTGCCCGGCACGGGGCCGTGTCCGCTCGACACGGGGCCGTGTCGAGGCAACTGTCGGGATAAAACCCTCTTTTCCTATCAGTTACATCATTCCACACGCCCCGTATAGCCGAAAACGCTCTGGTTTGAGGCGATTTTCTGCAGTTTTCCGACGTCACTACCGAGTCTAACAACGTCAAGGTATGATTCTATCATCTCTAGTAGTTAGATTAGTTACTTGCATGTAGTTAAAACTTCAAAAATTGGGGAAAAATCTAGGGTTCTTCATGTTCATCTGGATCAAACTCAAAATTTTTGATGAAATCTGTTAGTAGTAGTTTAGATTAGTATAGTAGGAAGTAAATAAACATGTATTGTTGATAGATTCGTTCGATTTCCAACTAAAACCCCAAACCCTTGTTCTTGAACCGAAAATCACGAAATTGAAAGGGTAAACGGTTTGTTTTGGGAAAAACGACACTTAGGGTTTCATTTTCGGGGGAAACCGCTACTATTGGGCTAAAAATTTTCAGGTTTTCGAAACCGGGACGAAAAATGAAATTTTTGGGTTACAGACGCCTGGACACGGGGCCGTGTCCAGGCCACTGTTTGCAGTTTCGCTCCAGTTATCCTTGTTTCGTACTAACTTTTGATGTATTCTTGCAGATGTCGAAATTCACGAGGTTTAACGCAAGTGAACTGGACGCTAGGGCACGGTACGAGGTACTACAAACAAGACCGGAGGAGTACCCTAGGCGGGCGTGTACCGACTTGCTAACCATGGTGAATCAACTTGACCGATTCAACAACATTGTGAGAGGTCCACTGGCTGTCGCATTGAACACCCGGCTTCGGTCGGTGCATCAATGCACGATGGAGTTCTACAGCACCTTCATTTTTAACTCGAGATGTGACCCGTTTGACCATGATGCGGTCACATTCCGATGTGGGGGGACCACGTTCACAACTTCCATGGCACAGTTTGGAGCTATCATAGAGCTATATAGTGAAGAGGAATCGGGGAATGAAGAGAATACTGGGGGATTACGAGACTTGGATGCAACTGAACATCAAGCCGCATGGGCTCAAATAGGTGAAGGAATCTACAACCCGAGCAACACCAAAAGCACCAAACTGAGGGACCCGCTTTACCGCTACATTCACAGGCTCCTCACCTACTCGCTGAACCAGCGTCACGACAGTAGTGGCGTTGTAGGGTTGAAAGATTTGGTTGTCCTTCACTGCATCCACAACCAGAAGCCTCTCGATGTTCCTTATCTCTTGTTACGGAACATGCACCTAAATCGCCTTGCTCACGCTCCTACACCTATCTTCTTCGGGGGATGGGTGTACCGTCTCTTCAAGCATTTCACGAATGTCCCAAGGTCCTTTGAAAGGAGTCCATGGTCGGGACGAGTTGACTACCACATTTGCCGAGCCATGAACTTGCTTTATGAGGCGGAAGACGGGACGGTGAGCTTTCAAAGGACGCAAGGCTATGCATGGAACCCGCAGGAGGCTCTAGTTCTTCATGCACCACCTCCCCATTTCAGTACCCACCCCAGGGCGATCCGGGTCAATCCTCCTCTCAAGGAGGTGGTTTTCCTAACTTTCAAAGTTTACATGATCTTTTGCAGGAAAATCTTATGTGCACCAGGAACACCTACAATCTCGCCAACAACACATACCACCGGGTTGGAGCTATCGAGCGCAACATTAACGATATACAAGATGATATCGGCAGCATCCGGGAGTATATGGCGGGACACGGGGGTGGAGGTGATGGTAGCGATGAAGACATGGAGTAGAAGGCTTGAAGGAACAAGGGGCAGGTTGGTGATGAGCCCACAGGTTTAAGTACCCTTCTCTATCGAACAATTTACGGCCTGCGTGCCGCTTGTTGAACAATTTACTTTCTTTAACTGTTTTTTATTTTCGTTTTATTTTCACTTTATGCTTGGAGACAATTGACGTTGGTAAATTAGGATGTTTTATGTTTGCTTGGTGTGGTATTGAGTGATTAAACAGGTACGATGCAAGGGTTAGAGTGCTAAACCTTAGCACTTGCAGCCCCAAAATGGAGAAACCGGGAGACAAAACCTGTTTTTCAGGCTCACAGACTGTCCACACGGGGACGTGTCCAGCCGACACGCCCCCGTGTTCATCTCCCAGATTTGATGTTTGGTTACTGACCTGCAATTATTTGCCAGACACGAGGCCGTGTCCAGCCAACACGCCCCCGTGTTCATCTTCTGTAAGTTCTCGTTACTGGCAGTTCACCACGGGGCCGTGCCAATGGACACGGGGCCGTGTTCAGACTACCAGTAACAAAAATCTTTGCTTTTTAAACCACTTTTACACATTCTAATCAACCGAAAACCTTATTTTTGGGACACATTGAGGACAATGTGTAATTTAAGTGTGGGAGGGATGCTAAAACCTTGAATTTTGCAAATCCTAAACACAAGCCTTACACAAAACTCTATTGGAACCGCTAAACACCCCAAATTTTTTCAAAAACTTTTCATTTTTTTATTTACTTGTCTTAGTTTAAGTTTGGGAATAACAAGTTCTAAAAAGGTTATATTTTTACAAGTTTACAACTGATAGCGTCGTGATAACAAAGAACCAACATAAGAAAATTATGAAACGGCATAACAAGTCTAGTTAAAAATTCGATTATATATACTTGATCGCATTAAAAAACTCATTCCCACAAAAGTGAGTTTTGAGCCTTTATTGAGCATAAAAATATACATATTTAGACTAAATGCTCATTTTTCATTTCTTGTGTGAATAGCCGCTTGGTTCTTACAACTCTAGAACTTGCCACAACAATACATTCCCGGTCCTTACCAACTTAAACCCAAGTAAGTAAATGATGGAGGCATTAGGACTAACCATATTTTTCTTTCTAAACCATTATTTTTCTTTTTTTTTTATCACCTACCCAAAATCCCCCTAGATAGCCCCTTTGAGCCTAAACCTTTCATTTCATTACCCCAAAACCCTTTTTACCCACCAAAAAACCCTTTTTATTTTTCACCTTTATTTTAGTAACAAGCTCGGTTTTTCGTAAACTCACCTTTTTATGTGATTAAAAAAAACAATGATGAAGTCAAAAACAAACAAAAGCTATACAAAAGCTTGTTTGGAGAAATACTTCAAAATAAAAAGTCACTAAAGACAAGGTATTTCACGAAAACCGACGCTTTTTACGATTTTCGCCCTTTTACTAACCACTAACCCAACCACCCACCTTTAACCCAAGCCTAACCCTTCACCCAAAAAGTCCTCTTGATATTTACAAAGGTAAAAAGTTAAAAAGGAGGAGGATTGATTGCTTGGCAAGCCTATGGAAGGCGTAAGTTCTATGCCGCTCTCGAGTGATTCACTAAAAAAAATACACCTTCGGCCGAGTGTTGAGTGATCTCCCGTGAGGTATGTGAACTTGTATATAAATGGAATTTTAATAAGGCATGCTATGCCCGAATAAGTAATTTATCCTGTGAAACGTTCTAAATAAATCATAACGAATAGGATTGTAAATAAATAAAAATAAAACTTACAAAGATCTTGGATTCCCGACACTCTATGACAAGCCAAAAACTTTCTCTTCTACCTATTCCATTTGGGAGTGTAAGCCACATTTAAAGAGTTTTGCTTGAGGACAAGCAAAAGTTCAAGTGTGGGGGTATTTGATGTGTGTAAAATGCAACATATAAATCACATCAATTAAGGCATAAAACTAACCCTTTTTAAGTACTAGTGTTGGAAAAAGAGTGTTTTTGTCTTCCTTTTGTATTTTCAGGATGAAATGAGCTCAAATTCACAAAAGAAGCAAAAAGACAACTAATTCTAGCATAAATACAAGAAAAGGAATAAAAGTAGACTGCCCGGACCCTCAACAGCATCCTCCAGAGCAAAGAAGAGAAAGCAGAAGTCTGAACACGCCCCGTGCTCAACCAGCACGGGGCCGTGCCCAAGAAGCAGCATAAAAGACAAACTTATAGAAGCTTCCATTGCCCACCACTAGGCCGTGTCCAGTGGGCACGGGGGCGTGGTGAAAGTACAGCAGGCGCATTAATTGTAATTGCGAATTACAATTAATGAGGAGAGAGAGTGTCAGACGGGCACGGGGGCGTGTCCAGTGGACACGGGGCCGTGCCCAGCCTTCTGTTCAGCCTATAAATAGGAGTGCTTGGTTTCATTTCAACTCATCCCTTGGCACACCACCTCTCTCACACTTCATCCACCACCCACCACCACCATAACACCATCATCCACCACCATAATCCATTGTCCATCGTAGAGTGTGTGAGTCGTCTCGGGATCCAAGATTGATCGTAAGAGTTCTTGACAATCAAGGCCATGTTTGCCTAAGTCTCTTACATCACTTGGTGAAGACAAGTGTTTAGTATAATACTTTTTATTTTCAATCTTTTGCACTTTTTATTTGGTTTTGTATTAATGACTTTAATAACTAGTTGCTTATGTTGAAGGTGATCTTTCCTTATCGTTTGTCCGTGGTGTCTTGGCATTATTTTACTGTCTATATAAAATAAAAGATTTTCACCATTCATATCTCCACGGTCTATATGGAGGTATGTTGGCTACCTGGTCGGGGGTTAAGGGAACGGTTTGGTAAGGGTCTTGCCCTTGTTTAGCGTTTAGAGGTCCTGCTTGGGACCTGGGTCAAATTTAGTAGGATCTCCTTCAATGCCCATAGGTATTGGATGGCGGGGATCCAAACTCTTTGACCCCCTCATAAGTTAACTACTATTAATACTATAACCCGGCTATTTAGGACTGTATCCCTGCTGACTCAGACTACTTAGCCGAGGGTAACGTCACCGCCGAAAGCGGGGCCTACCACAATTTGCATTAATAACTTAATTCATTATCTTTCAATAATCCGACCCTTTAGGATTGTATCCTTGCTGACTCAAACTACTGGGTTGAGGGTAACGTCGCCTTCAAAAGAGGGGCCTACTACAATAACTAAGATAATCTCTTAAACAAGTGCAAAAGTGCGAAAATAATCAAAGGTTATACTAATACACGTGTCGGATCCAAGTGATTCATCTTGTCTATCTGTTTTTATTTTATTTTATTTTTCAGCATTTAGTTAGTTTTTATTTTCTTAGTTTAAAAAACATTTTTCTCACTTTTTGATTTGATTAGACGTTGAGGATAAACCGGTATTAAAAGCTCTTGTGTCCTTGGACGACCTCGGTATCTTACCAACACTATACTACGTCCACGATGGGTGCACTTGCCCATATGTGTGTTTAGTGTTAGTGAATATCGTGTTTTATAAATTTAAAACTTGGCTAAAAGTGTAAAAAGGGCTTAAATATACATCAAAAATATATTACACTACACACGCATCAAGTGCGGACATAAGTAACAAGTGCAGATCATGTATCAAAAAGGTATAAGTGCGGATCCTGTATCAATATATATATATATATAAGTGCAGGCATAAATAACAAGTGCGGACATTTCAAGTTAAGTGCGGACATTTATGTTAAGTGCGGACATTTATGCTAAGTGCGGACAATATAACTTCAATAAGTGCGGACTATATAACTTCAATAAGTACGGACTATATAACTTCAGTAAATGCGGACACATGCTTAACAAATACGGACCTTTTATGTTTATACAAACCCTGACCCTTGTGACTTCACAAGGTCGGACTAACATTCATTCACAAAAGTAACACAGAGAAATATTATAGTCTTCAATAAAGATCCTACCACAAAGCCCCTAATCGCAGTAATCAATCATATTCTGAATCTAGGCAAAAGTTTAGCATTCATGTCACATCAAATAGCATCTAAAATGACTAGTAGTAACCATACAATTCAACCAATCTAGCAATTATCACACATTCATCAGTCTTGAAACAAAAATACAGATTGTTTGGATGTCTAGGGTTTTGCATTGGATTCAAAAGAACAAGATTCACAACATAAAGCATGAACACTTACCTTAGATTGATATAGAGGTTGTTCTAGGAGTGGTTTGAAAGAAATGAATTCTCTTATGAGAGGTTTTAGGGTTTGAAGTAGCCTATTAAAGTTTCTCAAATATACTAAACACCCCCTAATTATATAGCTTTCATACAAGGAGCACATAATATCATGTAATTTATAATTAAAGTATGTAGTTCATGTATCTGACATGCAGCACACAAGTTTCATATAAACCATCCGTTTATAATTATTATTCGCGTTAGTCACCGACGTTCGAGAGTTATTATGTGTGTGTTCCGGGAATTCCCCGAATTACCAATGCAGACTCGTTTAACTAACCCTAGTTAAATGTAATTCTATGAGAGTATGTCTAAATTAATTGTGGCTAGGTTAAAGTAGTAACCTGAAGTTGCGGGTTGTCACATCATCCCCAACTTGAAAGAAATTTCATCCCGAAACTTGATAAGCAGTCTCGAAGAAGTGAAACGGTAAGTTAAGATGACTGTGGGTTTTCCTCGGGTACCACATCATCCCCAACTTGAAAGTGAATTTCATCCCGAAAATCACTAATTGCATCAGGGTTAGGTTCAACAGTTTTGAATAAGTGAGGATACTTGTGCATCATCTGATCCTCGCGTTCCCACGTGAACTTCGGTCCACGTCTTGAGTTCCAACGAACTCTCACGATAGTAATACGACTGTGTTTACGGAACTTAACTTCCTGATTCAATACATGCTGAGTTAAACCTTTGGTCTCAGTGAACTAGTTTGTTTGATTGTTGCGTGCTATGTCCACATATGTATGACTCTGGTTCATGAACCATTTTACTAGCATACTTTCATGCAAATATATAAGGGTAATGATTGTGGTCAAGGTGGTAAATTTTTGGCACTAACATAAGAACATGACTTGAACTAACATAAACTTCACATGTCAAGTCAATTACTGTGAGCACGTTAGCTAAACGGGTTGACTTCACGTCAACATGGCATGCTCACATGTTGACCCGTTTTTTATAAAAAAAAATAAACAAAAATGTATGATGCCACAACTTAAATTGATGTCAATGTTTAAAGATAAAGAATCTATAATTTAAGTATAACTAGTTTTTTTTTTCTCCCGCTCTACGCGGCGGGTGCTTGATCGATTTTCCCGTGGTACATGGCGTGATTTTGGTCATTATCACCCCTACTCAACGAAAGCAATAAAAGCAAAGATTGATAAAAGCAACTAAGGATCCCGGTTCCGATAATACCAATTAAAACAAAACAAAAAAAAAGTTCACACATCGCACTACGTGGTGAGACTATGATCGTTTTTCGCTTATGTTACACAGCGTGACTGTAGGTCCCTAAAGTAGGATCTAGTTAACCTTATCCTTGTTACCGAACACACCCGCAAGTGCAGAATCCGAACGGGTATGTAACCCAGACAAGAACACACAAACACAAGATAAAGATTCAACGATTAATGCACTACTTGTATTTAACAGAAGAGTTTAGTTACAAACTGGAACAATAATAAACCTCTAAAACTCTCTGAACTAAGCTCTTGTTGTGTTCTACCTTATCTGTTTGCTGCAACATTCCTTTTATAACCAAATCTTATCCACATGCCATCGAAGAACCATTTGGGCCTAATCCAAAGCCCACAAAAGATCAAAGTCCGCGAAGAATGATTGATTCTTCGTGGAGTATCAGCAGTGAATAACCAGATCCGAAGAATGTTCTTCGCAGGTACCATTTGAGTGAACACTGTACAGGTTCTTCGTGAGGTGTCACGAAGAATATTCTTCTCCTATGATAGTTATTCGCCATGCATGTACTTCGGCCAGGAGGGTTCTTCGTGAGTTGTGGTATGAAATTTCATGCATGTCTTTGGTGAAAAGTCTGCACATGTTAAGGCAAATATTTAATTGTCATAAGTTAGAGGGTTGTTATTGTAACTAGTAGAATATATATAAACCTCTTTGTAATCAATATCGTATTATGAATGAAATTATGAGTTGATATGGTATCAGAGCCTATCAACTTGTAAACCCTAAACAAACCCTACAAGCCGTCGCACCATAAACCTGCTGTCTTCAACCTTCAATCAGGTTTTCGACAATTTTTTATTAGGAACAACAACAGCAGGAAGCATTAGGAGATTGATTGTTTCGGAAAAAAAAAACAAGACACAAAGGCAGAAGACGACAAAAGCAACAAAAGGCCAATATTATTGTTTCGAAAAAAGGGAGCACGTGGAGACGGTAGACTCGAAACACAGACGACAAAAGCAATTAGTAATTATTATCACTTTTAAAAGTCAATTGGTAATTATTATCACTTTTCGCCCAAGTCTGTTTTGTTAATTATTATCACTTTTAAAAAGCAATTGGTGATTATTATCACTTTTCGCCCAAGATCAATGGAAGAGGAGTTCAACCAGCCCTGCAACATGTTACCTGACGAACCATTATCTGACGAACGACTGACCTGCAACTTGCCTACCTCAGGTATCAAAAATCACTGTTTTTACTCATCATGACAACTATTACTGCTTTCAGCATTCAAGAACATACATCTCATAATTCCCACAAGTTTGCATTCTGTTAGTGCATGCATCTGTCGACTTCGTCTTGTATCGAGTCTTGTACTAGATATGTTATATCAGGGCACGTTGTACGAGAAAATAGGAGTTTTAGGTTGAATTATAAGTGATTTAGCCTGAGGAAGCTATTCCGCTTGAAATGACTTTGGTCACTTTCATGCGGAATCACCGCACTCCTTATTCCGCTTGAACTGATGACTGTGTGTTTCAAGCGGAATCTGAACAGTATATATAGGTGTGTTGGAGCGAAATCATTAGAACTTTTGGTGATTTGGATACCGAAGTGCTGTCGGTTTATCCAGTGATTGTACGTGTTGTTATATCAATAAAAAACGTGTTTAAAGTGAAGTACAAGCTGTTTCTAAGTCAGTTTCTTAGTTTCCGCCTCTGAAACTGATCAAAACTCCTCTGAACGACTCGTTTGTGAAACACCCCGTGTTTTCAAATGTCAAAGTCAAGTCCAAGTCAAGTTTGACTTCTTTGACTGTGATTAGCCTATTTTATGTTTGTTTTAAATTGTATTATGTGGAGTAAGTGTTATTAATCAAAGGAATCAAAGTAATCGAATGTTTAATTGACGCGAAACGCTTTACAACTGTGAATAGAAGGAAGTAACAATGCGATAAAGTCAATCAATCAATAATCAAGCTAATCGAATCATCATCAAACTCGAAACTCGAATTATGCAACTTGGTGTTATTTTACGTCTGTGTGCCTTATGTGTTACTTGTGCATGTTTACTTATGTTATGTGTGTGGTAATCAATCGAATCGAATCAAATCGAAACTCGAAACTCAATCAAAATCAAATCATGATAATTGGTGAAGAAGAGACAGTGCAACATGTAGATGCTTGTATGTAGATATAGTGGTTGGGATTAAAAGTATTTTGAATAGGAAATTCTATCGTATTCATATCGCCTACAATCGAAATCAAAATATCAGAAATCGTCGCGCCGAATGTTCAAAACAGATTGTTGATCGATCGGGCTCCTAGCCGATCGAGCAGCCCAGCCGATCGGACGGACTGTCCGATCGAGCAGGCTGTCCGATCGGGATGCCTGGCCGATCGGCCAGCTCTTTCCCCTTTTGGAAGCCTATAAATAGGCCTGTCATTGTCATTCTTTCCACTTTTGGAAACTCTCTGACCGACCAGCTTGTGTTCTTCACTATTTCTCAGATTTCTCTCAATCCCGGTAAGATTTCATCCTAGATCTTGTACTTTCTTGATCAATACACACTCCTACACCTTTCTATCTTTCAAATCTTAACTTTTAACCGTGAAATCATCAAGATCTAAGTGTTCTAGGATGATGACATCATGGGTTCTTAAAGAACTTCATGTTTTGGCTTCAATCCACCGAGAATCACTTGGATCTAGCCGATTTCCACATAAATAGATAAAGATCTGTTATAGATCTAAACATTACACGGTGTAAAGGATTGAAAGAAGGATTCTCCAACTTTCTTGCAACTCTTTTACACTCGATGCCTTCAAACCGGTAGAAACGGAGCTTGAGCCAACTCACTAATCATTGTAATAGTTGAGTGGTTCAAGATTCGGATTCTATCTACGAGGTTCACCGATTTCAGGTTAAACTTAAAACTCCGTTCCGAACCATTCACTGGCTGGACTTGGGTGATTCCTATCCGAGCCAGGGAAACAAGTAAGAACGAAGGTTCCACGGTTCAACTCGTTGTCTAAATACTTCGATATCACGTCAAACCATCAGAACAGCCAAGTGTTAGACGACAGGCCGACCAGGTCAGGATGCTGACCAATCGGACAGGCTGTTCGAACGAACAGCCCAACCGATCGGACATGTCAGCCGATCGACCAGGCCAGCCGATCGGCTAGCACATGGTCCCACACTTTAACAATTTCATGAAGTCTAGTATTGAACAAAGTGCGGTTCGATCGAACTACGGTTTGGGTTGAATTACTCTTCGGATCATGAGATACTATGCTTCAACACTTAATCGATTTTTCAACTCGTTCGACGTATTGGAGTGCCACCCGATCGAACATGTTGTCCGATCAGGTGACATCCTGCTGAGGACTTACTACTGAAGTATCTAACCGATCGGTTAAGCCGGCCGATCGAACGGCCCGTTCGATCGATCGACCTAAAAGGTAAGGATACTTCCATGTTCTCAAATACTACAACGAAAACTTCAAAAGGACAAGTCATCATACATAAACACATCCTACTCAAAAGGAAGAAACAATCCACTTGAACAGTCCAACCGATCGAGCCTACCGGCCAACCGAACAGACTGTCCGAACGGACTGTCAAACCGAACGAACAACCCGTCCGATCGAACCTACCGTTCGATCGACCAGGCTGTTCAACCCACCAACACTTGTTTTCGTTTTACTCACCGCTATGTTATCGAACTATTCAGGCTAACCCTACTCTCAAGCGCTCCCTTCAATCTATCAATCGCTGTGAGTATACTCGATCCCTTTTTGCTTTAGCACTTTTGAGTGTTACATACGTTACTTATCTAAACCACAATCGAACACACTACTCAACTATTTAAAGCGCTAACCATTCTGCATGTATTATGTGACTAAATGAATGCTTGTTGTTATGTTTACACGTGGAATGTTGTCTACCTGCCTTAACGACGATAGTACTATAGTTTGGACTCAGCACCCGTTCACACAGGGGTTATTAAGGACAATTACTTGCATGGATTACGGTGGTAATCATGTATTGCGAACTGCCTCGGGCAGTCAACCCGCAGTCATTGGTATCGATAGATCCATGTCGATAATTAACATGCTTCGTTTTCCCCTGTGTACGTGCTGGTTATGCGTAAACTATTTCGAACTCTATATGCTATTATCAAACTTGTATGCTCACCTTTACATTTTATGTATTGACTTTATTTTAACGTATGTGACAGGCAATTAGGATGCTTATCTGCTAGGAAGGTGAGCTTAGAATAAGCGTCTAGAGCATAGTTGTCTGTAGATCTTGCAGATCGAGTCTCTAGAGGCAATTGAACAATTTTTATATTTAAATTTGAATCTGAGTTGTCGGAACAGAATATTTGACTAGTTGTTATCTGTAATAATTTATTTTACTATTTGGGATGCGGTATGGGACGTATTATTTAAACTGAGTAGTAATGATAGTTGTTGTGGAAACTTCTGGACAATCGGTTTCGCTCAGTGCCATGCCCTGATGATTCCGCCATCGGTTGGGGTGTGACAGATTGGTATCAGAGCCATAACTATAGGGAATTAGGCTACACACGACCTAGTCTGGGTCGCTATCTTAGAGACCTAGA